>NC_140581.1:387959948-388074948 GCF_964204655.1 Triturus cristatus
AGTTAGCGCTTCCCATGTTGCAAAAATGGTCCCTCTCACAGCACTTCTAGCACGGGGTGAAACAGAAAGGAATCCATCAGCCAGATAGGAAGTTGACAATAATCAATGCACCAGTAACTACTGACCACATCCTATTCCCCCAAGAGAACCCACTGGTTGCTCATCCCCCAGCCGGCCAGACCTTTTAATTCCTGTTCCTCGAGCAACAAAAGGCCTACCTGTCAGACTCCTCCACTGCTCACCACAGGCACATCAGACAACCTCAACCAACTGAGGCACATTCACACCAATCTATCTATCCAACCTACCAGAGGCACATCCACCTGCCAACTGCACACCCAAGCGAATGCCCTGAACTGTGCCATCGACACGCCAGGTACACAGCAACACGTTTCTCCAAACACACCCATTCACCCCTTTGCCCTCCCAAAGCTAAAATCGGAAATCCAAAATTTACATACGGCAGATGAAGGTGCCTATTTCTGGGGAAAACAAACAACTGACAGATTGTGGACATTCTTCACGTATTATGCACATTGATGGCACAATGGTGGTTTAATCATATGCTGGTAATTGCACCCTTACACTATGGTGCCAATTCATGATGCATCATAGGAATGCATGGCAGGAATCTACCTTTCCTGGAATAATACTATCCCTGGCTTAATGTCCGGAATTCCAGGCAACTATGGAATGACGTTGCCAAATGAACAAGTTACTCAACTTCGGTAAATGCTTTCTTGTGGAGACCCGAGATTCCTTACCTTGTGACCAGGTGTTAGACAGGATCCAGTAAACTTTAAAGCAGTACCTGTGTGCGCTTGTAGGGGGTGTTGAGTGGCTCTGCATCGTCATTCGACTCCGGAAGTGGCAAGCGGAGCTGCATACAAGAGCCATTTATGCTTACTGACCCTAAGTGCTTTCTTAGGCTGCACACACCCTCGGACACAGAGCCTATCAGCAGATTGGCTTGAATAATGTGCAGAGCTCTACAATGGAAAGGAATCCCAGTTCATAGAAAGGGGAGGCATGAAGGTCAGTGAGGAATCTATGGTTAGATAGAGTATACATAGGAAAGAGCATTACCAAAGGTAAGTAACTTGTTCTTCTGATGGTTTCTTGTACCTGCCAATTCCTCTCCAGGTAAAAGGCTATTCGACATGAAACAGACTTTCGAGTACTAGTGCTTCGTGACCATTTATACAGAGACCCACATAGACACCGGACAAATGTCAAGGCAACGTACTCTGCGTGCTAACACAGTGCTAGCAGGATTTAGCTCTGGTGTAATGAGCCTGCAAGCCCTCTACAGGCTACTTCTTCACCAGTGCACAGCAGGTCTTTATGTATTGAACAATTATTCGGAAGATGGTCTGCTTTTGCACTGTCACTCTCTTTTTTGCCCTGCAGAAAGCAACAAAGAGCTGATCGTTCATCCAATGTTTTTGGGTGTGATCAACATAAAAAGCTGAATGCCCTCTTTGGGTCTAAGCGATGAAGTCGCACTTCCTCCTTAAAGGGATGGGGTGGGGTAAACAATGCCGGAAGGGTGATAGCCTGCCCGACAAAATGGAGAGACCACTTTCAATAGAAAGTTAGCGGAGGTCCTCAACAGCAACTTAACTGTAAAAATGTTGTAGAAGGTGGGTTGACCAAAACAACCTGCAGTTCAATCACACACCTAGATGATGTTATGCCAATGACAGAGATAGTTTTCAATGTCAAAAGCCTTAATGCAGAGCTGTGCAGGAACTCAAAAAAGGGTGACAATTGAAAATGAGATACAAGTTCAAGTCCTGGTAGTATGGGATTCTTTTGGTCACAGCTGACCCTCAGCCATAGTCTTTTTCGTCGCCTGGGCTGCCTTCTGCGACTTCTTTTCGAGGCCCTTGGTATGCGAAGGGTGAGGGATTTTTGTTAACTTTTCTGGTCTCTTTTTGACGTCCTTGGTAGTCTTCTTTCTGAAGCATCATTTCTCTGCGTCCCCCTTGAGGATTTTGATGTCCTCACTCTGCATCCGCAACCTATTCATCTTCGTCACTTAAGACACCCAAGTACTTCAGCGATAGCTGTTGTTACTGGCTGTACATTGCGGTGCGATGTTCCTTTCTCTGCTTTTGTCGTGCCTTGAGAGTCTTTGACACACATACGGCGCAGACCTCGCAGTTCTCGTCCCTGTGGTCCCTTGGCAGGCAGAGGTTACAGACCTCGTAAGGATCGCGTTGTGTGAACTTGTGTTAGAAATTTGGGCAAAACGTTAAGTGTTTTTTTCCATGTGCCTTACCTTGCCACATTCTCAGTCCACGTGTGTAGTGAGATGTTCTAACAGGGTCCCCCTATGGGTTTCGTGGACAGAAGTCCCTTTCCTTCTCCAATACCTTCTCGTTCATCGGTTTTTTTCCCAAAAAATTCAAAATGTTTGGGAAATATTGGGAATCTTCTCCCAAAATTTGGAGCCTCTCCCCTTGCTTCCAGATCCAATGGCAGATAAAAAGATCCCGACGATGGCTCCCACGAACAGGAACTTCCGGGGCATCGCCTGACGTCACTTGACATCACACAAGAGAAGGAACTAGCACCAAATGGTGGTCAACGAAGCCCACGAAAACAAATGCAGACACAATTCCGGACCCAAATATTAGATGGCAGAATAATGCACAGATGTAAATCCAGAAAAAGATTCATGCTGCAAAACAATTCTTTCAAAAATCTCATCAGAACAGGTAACAAATAAAGAAGGCCAATCCAGAAACTGAAAAAAAGCTGGAACAACACATAAATAGCCTTCAACAGTGCCAGAAGCAAGTCCTTGATAGGCAGGGGCAAAACAAACAAAAAAACTCAGTCAACTTGGCTTGTAAAGGGTCAGCTTCTCATGTGCCTCACCAAGCTACAAATCTATGCCAACGACTGGCATACAGCAATTTCAAGGAGGGCCGCCATGCCATCAAGATGACATCAATGATTCCAGGTGGAAGATCAAAGGATGTCAACTGCTGCTGCTCAATCTCCAAGCATGGAGATGCAAATTGTGCAGGCTCGGATACAATGCCCACCCTGCTGCTGTGACAGTAGATCCTCTCGAAGCAGCAGATTGATCAAAAGAGAAGTTTTCATGCCCAGGAGTTCTGGGTACCACAGTCTACTGATCCAATCTGGTGCCACTAGGATGACTTGGGCCCTGTGAACCTGATCTACTTCAGAGCTCAGAACAGAAGAGTCAGTGGTCGAAGGCAAACAGAAGTTTTGATCTCCACTCTAGACAGAATGTGTTTCCAAAAGAGAGCTGCCTTGGAAATTGCAAAAAGTGAAAGTGCTCACATGGCACATTCACCAGTGTGGCGAAAAGATCTAGTGAAGGTTCTCCTCATCGATAGAAGAAACCATTGCCACCTCGGGGTACAACTGCCATTTGTGATCCACTAAGCGCCTGTGACTAAATTTGTCCACTCTGGTGTTTAGGGATCTAACCAGGTGGTTCACCAAAGACATTTTCTGATGGGCTAGCCACTTCTAGAGGTGTAGAGACTCTTGGCACGAGACCAGAGATGCCACTCCACCCTGCTTTTTGCAGTTTCACATGCCTGTGGTGTTCTTTGTGGGCACCTGCACTAGCCTTTCTCTGGTGAGGAGGCAGGAAGGGCTTCAACAGCAAGCAAATCACCCTCAACTCCAACAAACGGGTGCAGAGTCTAATGTCCATCGGAGACCAGAAGCCTCTGATCTCCAACTCTCCCAGATGTCCTCTTCAGCACAGAAATATGCATCTGGGGTCACCGTCAGATCCAGGTGGAGTAAGGAGAAGTGTCTGCCATTGACCCAGTGCTGGTCCAGTTGCCAACACTGCAGATCTTTTGCAGTCGGCTCCGAAATCTGGATACAATCTGACAGATTCCCTTGGTGCTGTGCTCACTCACTATCATGAAGATCTAGCCAACCATCACAGCCTCATTGCTTCCTGAAAGAGCACGGGACCCAAAAGTGCCGAACTTGATTCTGTACAGGATGGGCCTGTTGTCAGAACTTGAACCAACGGGCCCCTGATAGAGGAAGAAAGACCTTGCGAGCCGGAAGGATAGCCCACAGCTCCAGAAGATTAATAGAGGATGATGCTCCACCGTAGACCAGAGGCTTCTGATATTCCTCTCATCCAGTTGACCTCCTCAGCCCAGAGATAGAGAATCTTTCACTACCATGAGCTCCAAATGGGGCAGGCAGAATGTTATGGTGGAATCTGCCATCCACCATTGAAGGTCGTGGCTGCCTCTTCGGATATATGATACTGTCTGAGAGGCACCTACAGTGCAGGGCTAATTAAAGGTGAAGGTTTGAATACAGAGTTTGAACGTGCCAATGGGGCATGAAGCACCAGGAACCAAGACAGTTCTTCCAGGGGAAGACAAATGAAAGCCTGAGATCCAATATCAGCCTACACCCCCCTACTTATAGAATAAGATAGATCGGGGGTAATATACCGTGACCCTCTTCACAATGGCTACCATTTTGTTCGTACTCTTGGCAAGTAGACTCTGGACTTCACTGGGTAAGATGGTGGCAAGATTATCTGACCAAAAATTGGTGCAATATGTGTTGTGATGGATATAAAAGCAGAGATCCTAAGTAAATGAATGCCAGCTTTGCAGGGAAAATCTGATTATGCTGCCGGTTCGACAAGACATTGAATGAGGAACTGAAGCAGCGGTGTGTGGCTGTGGATGTGAAATCGATGAGGGCTATTACATCTGCTGGTGGCTACTGCTTCTGCCACCACCTTTCCTTCTGGAGCAATAAAAATACTTGGTCTGTAGGCAAAGACCTTTTAGTACCTCCCAGAAAGTAAAGTACCGGTGTTGAAACTGGAAATCAGGTAAATTTAGCTCAGGGAGGAGACTGAGGCCAGACTATCCTTAACTGCTCCAGTGCCAAAATCCATCTTCCCTCTGAAGAGGGTGGGTCCGTTACATGGCATATTCACGAATGATATCCAACACCAATGGAGAACTCAGAAGCACGCATCTCAGCATGTCCTCTGACAACACTGCTAGCGCCCATGTCACACCTGAAGGTCTGTAGTGTCAAGAAAGCCCCTAAGGATGTATTTGGCTGCATCCTGGCTGTTATGTACGGTTTGAACAAATGACAACAAAAAGCCCCCCTGTAGAACAGGAAAGATACCACTCTCCATGTCCAAGAGCAGTGGTTCTTAACCTGTCATCCAGGGAACCCATGTGGTCCACAACGTCTGCTCATTGGGTCCGCACTCGAAAATTAAAGGATATAAACAAATTAATAACGAAAATATAAACAAAGAAGAAAAAACGAACATTTTAAAATGTTCAGTGAATGTGAAGGAATTTTAAATTAGAGGCAAAAAAATAAGTTTGCATCCTCAGATTGATTTGTAGAAGTGAAACAAACAGAATATGGTATGGCCAATGGGTGGCCTCAATTGAATTTAGAAAACTACAGCTTTCTCAGTCAAACTGAAACAGATTTTTTCGATATTTGATTGTGAATTAACTAAAAAATGTAATAATTTGTGCATTTGTTTTAGAAACACTTGTTTCCGTAATTGTGTATTTTGTGTGTGGTTCAAACCACCAAATAACTTAGGCCATGCTCACTGGATTCCAATAATGACTCAGTGCAGGCGCCAGATTCCAGTAATGATCAAGTGAGGGCCCACAGAAGTCAAAAGGTAAAGGACAGCTGTCCTAGCGTTTAACAGCCTAATAATAAATATATAGAACTGAAAGAAGGCATAACCAAACGGACAGAAGATAAACCTTTGCCAATAACATCAATCTTTTTGGATTTCCTAACGGGAAGAGCAGTGGGAAAAGTATTGCTTTGCAAAGCGTGAACTACAAGACTGTCCAGAGTCAGATGTTGTGTCAGGAAGGATAGGCCCCCAGGGACAGGGTCGGGCACAAAAGAAGTGGGTGGCTCACAGGGGGAGCTAAACAGGTTTTACAAGGTAGCCACAAAGGCCTGTAGGAGTCTCAATAAAGAGCAGTAAGGGCATAGTAGTTGATGGTTTAGGTTGTAAGATTTCAGTCTGAAAGGTTGGCTTGTTCTCCATTGGGAGTGTTAGACCTGATATCTTTGGTATGGTCTTCCTCCAAACATTGTTCCTTCATCCCTCCTGTTTAATTAATTTGTTTTTTTTGGCATTTGGACTCTCTGCACTGTTCAGCTTCTAACCAGTGCTAAAATGCTTGCGCTCTCACCCTTAAACATGTTAAAATTGGCCTACACCTGATTGGCACATTTAAGGTACTTGTAATTTCCTAGTAAAGAGGTACCAAATGTACGTAGGGTCTGTAAATGAAATGCTGGTAGTGGGCCTGCAGCACTCATTGAGCCACTTCCTAAACTAGTCTTTCGAAGCATATCTCAGCCTTTCCACAGCAGTCGGTAGCACAGTTCTAAACTGTCATTTCCATCCAGCAAAATAAACCTTTTGTCAGGCATAAACTTTGATTTTCAATACATATCAGTTAAACTCTGAGGTAGCCCTAAAGGCCCATAGAGTTAGGTGCATTGTATTTAAAAAGTAGGACATGTGTATTTACATGTTCCAGATGTTCCAGTAGCGAGAAAATCCTAAATACATTTTTCACTATTGTAAGGCCTTGGTTTCTCATTGAATAACATGGTGTTATCCTATAATATTTAATAAGTGCTAACTTTTGATTAGGAGCAGATAGGAATGTTTACACTCAAATTAATTGTACTTTAAAATCCTCTTTAACAGTAATGTCTGATTTTACATCATACTTCTGAAAATGGCACTTTTAGAAAGTTGGCATTTTTCTTGCCCTATCCATTTGGTGCCTGCTGCCAGTGTCCTGGTTCACATGACTGTATAGCTCTGCCGTTGGGGTTTGTGTATTCCTGCCAGAGAGTGAGACAAAAGGGATTGGATGTAGGCAGGATGAGCCATCCTGCCAGGATAGCTGGAGTGGAGCTTTTCCCTCCCTCACTTATACTTCAATGGCTTGGCTTGGCTTGCCTCCAGCACACAGAAATTAACTTATCAGCCTTTTATAACCCAAACATTCTGGATCCTTAGCAGGAGAAGAGAAGAACTTTCCAGAACCAGATGTGGGGGTAGCCCAGAGTCTTCCCACTTCAAAAACTAAAATCAGGTATAAATATTGGACCCGGAGAACACTTCTTTAGTACACTCCGGGACCTGTAGAAGACTTCTGAAGGGCTGCCTGGACCCATCTCCCCCCCTCCACAGGACTGCCCTGCCGCTAAAGACCTCCTTTGCTCTTTGAAGGATATACAGGACCATCACCTTGAAACCAGAACCAGCAGAAGTGACTCAAAGGGATAGTTGGCAGGCCTACTGTGTGTGCTATAGGGACATAAGTTCCTGAGACCTTGAACGCTGTACCTGGCCTCTGCTGGAGTAGGTCCTACCTCCCTAAGTGGACCCCTAACCTAGACCCTTGGAAGTTGTGTTATAGGTACTGCTCATGTCAAACCCTAAAAGTTGCCCTGAGAACCAAAAAAAGACTAGGACCTACCTGCCTGACTTTGTGGTAGCTCTCGCTATTTTCTTCTCCTCAGCAGTACCTCGCGGCAAAGGTATCCAACTTAGTGGAGCCCTCATCAGCTACAGCCTGCAGCTTTGTCACGCTGGATATGTTCGACTTCCAAATAGCTCAAAGGTAAAAATCTTCACTGCAACTCCATCCAGCGTCTCCAAGACAACGTCTCCTCCTTGGACAACGCCTGCTTTTGCCTCTCATTTAACTTAAAGTTCTCAGGAACTTTTCTTCAAAATGTCTTTTAAGTTCGAAGGTAAGCCGAGACTAGGCCAACTCCATCTCACGTATCCGACCAATGCACTCAGCTGCAGTCAGCCTCAACTTTTGACTATGCCTTAGTCTTGTGCAACCAGATACCCACAGTTGGCACTTTGATTTTTAGGTGCTATTTTACACTAAAAACGTTAAAAATTCATAAACCTGATTCTACTGACTTGATTTAATTAGTTTTGATGTAATTTCATTGATTATTTCTTCTCTATTTGTTCAAAATTGCAGTGGAATTTTACTTCTGTTGTGTTTCACTTTATGACTGTTTCAATGCTGCATGAACACTTAGGCTTAGGTTAAGCCAGACTGCTTTTGTGCCAAGCTACCAGGGGGATAAGCACTAGTTAATTTAGTGACTTCTGTTGCTCACCCTGAAAAGGATCTGGGCTGTTGATTAAGAATAGCTCAGACCTCCTCAACCAATAACCCAATTTCTTACAGTAAGCAACTAAACCACAGGAGGACGACTTTACTATTACAGTGCACTCCGATAGGAGGACAGCATGGAGTCCAGGAACCATATGCTGGGTTTTGGACCGGACTCAAAAATGAAGCGGAGGGAAAGGGGAGTTGATGAAGATGGTATCTCAGGATAAGACATTTAACTAAAAAACGCATTTGGGGATTTGAAGGAGTGTATTTACTTATTGACATCTTCATTTAAGCTTGCGGATAAGAGCAGTAAACATTGACATTCCCAGATTCTGGGTGTTCAGAAGCATGTGGGAGCTCATCAGCATCAGTTAGACTTGACATGTAGGCATAAAGTGAAACTGTAAAATGGAGGCACAGAAGAGAGCTCTGCATTTCTTACCAGAGGACTTTGACTTTCCCCAATGTCAGACCTAGAACAAGGGCTATCAAGTAGGTACAACAAGGCAAAAGGCTACAACATAAGCATGCAGCAGTTCATCCAGCTCAACAAAACTATATTTGATCCCGTTAAGCCATACCAGTGCTACAAAAAGAAAACAAAGATTCAGGGATATGCAATTGATCACCATTATGGACACTAATCCATCACTTACTAAGGCTAAATTAAAAAACTGTATGTTAAAAGATCGTGGCATGGATGACAGCTAACCTTCTTCAACTTAATATAAGAAAGATTCTCTTATTTGGAAAAGCCCCCTCAGTTTGGTCTCCAGACTGGTGGTCACCAGAACTGGGACCTCCTCAGACTCCCAAAAAATGTGTTAAAAACGTAGGTGTCCTGCTGGATGACGATCTCTCAATGAATGAGCACTTTAAAACCATTTCGGGCACGTGTTTAGGCCCGATGCGCAAGCTTAGGAAGGTGTTTCATTGGGCCCCTTTACATGTTAGGAAGACCTCGATCCAGGCTTTGATAGTGAGCCGCCTTGACTATGGGAATTCCCCAGTGGTCGGTATGAATGAAGGCCTCTTTCCCACGCTTCAGGTGGTGCAGAACACAGCGGCGCGCCTCGCCCTCAATCTTCCTCCACGTTCCCCATCCGAACTCTTACTGCGTCTCCTTCATTGGCTGCCCGTAAAAAAGCGGACACTTTTCAAACTCTTTTGTATGGTTTTTAAAACCTTGCAGGGAAGAGGACCATGCTATTTGTAAAGTAAATTACAGCCTTATATTCCAGCCTGACAGATTAGATCCAGTGAACAGCTATTGTTGTGTACCAAACTTATTCATAAAACTAGTCTTGGCGGTCGCTTATTCTCTTTCTTGGCTCCCCACCACTAGGGCTCCTCACCACTAGAATTAGCTGGCGCTTTACATTTGCTCTTGCTCTGATCCAACTCATTTTTGAAAACTAATGAAAACCTGGCTGTTCAATCTTTAACCTTGGCATTGCTTTGCAAACTTATCTGCTGATAGGGCGCCAAGAGATCCATTCGGGGATGATACGCTGCGCCTAACAAATGATAAATAATAACATAATAAGTGATCCACTACCCTGGAGGAGAAATGAGGGTTAGTGCCCTTCTGTTAAAACCTCAAAGCCGTATTACAATCCCATGTGCCTCAGCAAACAGCACTGCAGCTTCAACCAGAGGAGTCCCACCCCTGCCAGTAATGGAAAACTCAGTTTCTGAAACACCCACACAACAGACCCAACAATGATCAGGCTGCATCATATACACGGTGTTTATAACCGACAAGCATTGTTAAAGCACGCATGATTAGCAGATACTCACAGTTTGCCAAGCACTGCATCGCTGAGAGTACCCAATGAGGGAGCTCCTCTATAAACAAGGAAACACATTGTTAGAACTTGGGATATCTCCATTTGTTCAACGTACACAGGTATCAATTGTTCATTAATAAACAAAAAAGCCAAATAATTATCTTTCAATGCCAGAACTTCCAGCTCTCAGTTTAGAAAACTGCAGTACACAAAATGCAGTTGAAATATACCAATTGTAACAACTGACACAGTAGGGGCGGGGGTGGGAGAATCGGGGGCATGGGGACAGGGGGCACAAAAAAAAAAAAAAAGAAAATCAAAAATCGCATTCTGTTATTTCATGAATTCAAAATAGCAGTTTCATACATAATCAGCCACAATTTAAATTTCAGAAATACATTTTTTTTCAACTTGAAGATAAATTGTCATGTAATTAACTATAAAAATGTATATTCTCAGATGCTTCCAATTCCTAACTCACTTAAAATGAAAACATTCCATCTTATCACCATAATCCTTATCAACCCTGAATTAATGAAGCAACAAAATAAAAGTTATGAAATGTAACTTTCCACCCTCAGTGGTGAGTCAATTGTGACAGTGGGTAGATGGACACTTCCAAAAGAAGTAGTGTACACAGACATCAAACAATTGCAAATAAGAACAGCAGTCCGGTATATTGATCAAGAAATGGATACATAATTTCAAAAGATATGGATACATAATTTCAAAAGATGAGACATATACAGTATGCAATACTGAGGTTTGGCTGCACGTATATTGCAGGTGAAAGCATGGCAGCATATGCAAGCTATGTGATGCTGAATTACAATTGACTATGGGTTAGCAGCTCCACTGTGCCTCGGGTTCAGCACATAGCCTTTCTGTATAGTGTTGGTGGAACAATAGTCGTGAAAATTGTAAAACAAAGGGACAACAAAATTCAGCATGTGTATGTTTGAACTACAATTTGTAAGCGGTTGTAATCGTTCAGCTGGCATGTGATCAGCGTGCTGGCAGATATTCCCCATTTTCAACGCTGGTGATGAAGGACTTGTGGCACATGCTGAAGTTCCAAAGAACCCCAAGTTCCTGCAGAATGGGAGGCTATTACATGCCTGCGGGGAGGGAATAGGATGTAAACATGGTAAACCAGGTTGATGACTTGTCAAAGAGTGAATTATTGTGTAAAGATCCATCGAGTGGTTGAGGGTATGGCAAGAACAACAAACACTGATGTCTGTGACAATGAATTTAAAAAAAAGTATAGAAATACATGTGTGGGAGAAATTTGTTCCACGCATTTAATACCTCTGGACTTTCCGCTATTTAGATACCTGATTTATTGACTTCTGCTGTGAGTCTCGCTACCGAAGTCGCCACTCACTGTAGACTGTTATAATGTTTTGGATGTGATAACCACTGTCCGCCTTTTAACATAAGGTTTGCTGCTGAGCAGCTAGAGTAACAGTCTCTGGGCTGGATGCACAGGAACAAGTATTGAGATGTATTTGCACATACGCAGGCTGAGTGTGTGCAATGACCGTGCAGCTCAGCCCGGTATCAGCGTACAGGTAGCCTGCAGAAGAGACCCTTCAATAACTGGTGTTGGGAGTAGGCTTTACTAGTATGAGCATGTGCTGAAATGGATGCGATTCGCTGTACTGAACACAGTGGGCGAAATCTGCATCAAACTAAACTTTCACAATTCTGAGGCCTAGAAAATAGCATGACACTGATCATATGACAAAAATGAACCCAGAGTGCAGAAACGAATGTCACTTTTTTCATAGCTACACTACTAGTGCTCTAGGATTTGTCATATTTCCAGGGCCCAGGTTCGAATGAGATTCCAGGCCTTTGTTCCTCTTGCTTGGCCAGATGGTGAATCAAATTGCTCCTCACACAATAGTCATTAGACAATAATTAGGTCTGCTGCTAGGAGAGGGAAGGGAGACGGAATCTGCATGTGCTAATTACCTTTCACACTACACTTGCCCTGTGAATCCTTGCTCACAGCGAAACAAAGGTGGAGCCAAACACAGGAGGGGAGTCTATCTGAAGTTTATAAGGGAGAGTACCAGGCAGCTGTGGCAGATAGCGGCATGGTTTCATGCTCTCATTGAGCTCTTTCAACAGGCCACTTCAAGTTGCTATGTTGGAAGGTCCTAAAATGCTGTGCAAAAGGGTTGGGTCAGAGGTGGAGCAATGTGTCACCTGCAGGAGAAATTCCTAGCCACAAGACAGCAGACCCCAGACTCCTGCTGCAGGGATCAATTCAAGGATGTCTGACTCCAGATAGCACTAGGATTTGTTTCTCAAGGGCCAGCAATGCTACACACCTAACTACATCTGTCAACCTCAGACTAACAGTGACCCTACCCTTACCCCAAGTTCAATTATAACCGTGTTCATAGGAGGCAGACCTTGATTGGTGCTACCAAGCCGGAGAAATTGATATATGATAGCAGAAGACGCAAGAAAAAAATGTGATAACATTTGGTCCCCCTGGGCTACATATAGAAGCCTAGAAGGGGCCATAACTGGGGATGAGCCAGGGGATGTAGATGTACCTTAAGCATAGAGGCATTCCATGTACAGACTGTCGGTCCCAGTTATGGTAAATGAGGAGATATCCTGACGAAGCTGGGATGTGATCTAAATGTGGTGCTGGCCTGGAACACTACTTTGAACAACAATGTATTGAAAGGGTTAATTATGTATACATGTAATGCACTCTGAGATTTTGTCAGCCTGTTTTAATTAATAAAATAAAAAATAAAAGATTCCCCCTCCCAAAAAAACTATATCCTTGTTCAATCATGAACCATCACTGTAACCCAATATAGGCAAAACCTTTTGAAAGCTGTGGCTAAAGATCCCACAAAGCCCAATGAACAACTCAAATTGTAAATTAGTTTATGTGAGAACTGATTGGCTCACACTTGAAAACTTGGCTTCAGCAACACGACTTTCCAAAAATAAATTAATGTGACAACTAACAACAAGCACATGCGATGCAATCGGTCTCACCTTTGGGGACCTTATATGTATTGAGCTATGCAGCACATTAGCCTGGGTGCTGAAACATCTACTGTTCTTTAACATGGAGAGAAAGTAAGAGCACCAAACTGCGTGACATGCCAGGTATGGAAACACATGGAGTGAAATATTGCCTTTCAGCAGGAAATGGGATAGTTAGTCCAAAGCTCTGTTTTAAATATAAAATCAGGGCCTTTGGTGGTCATATCATTGAAAATACAAGATTTGAAAAAAATATTATTGTCTACGGGTGCTCATAGAAGACAATTTCTATGGACTGGAATCTAGAGAATGCTAAAGTGATTCTGGTATTTTACTGATTCCTGCTGGTCGTTTTCTATCAAGACAGTTCAATCGAGGCAGTTGAACAAGCAGAAAGCAATTCTGGTATTTTACTGACCTATACTGGCCGTTTTCTATCAAGACAGTTAAATAGAGGCAGTTGAACAAGCAGAAAGCAATTCTGGTATTTTACTGACCTATACTGGTCGTTTTCTATCAAGACAGTTAAATAGAGGCAGTTGAACAGAAAAAAGTCCCTAAGCGGAAGCAGACAAGTCCTAGGGCTGATCTCCAGAGCCCACAAAGTACATATAATTATATATTAAAGTATATACCAGAGGTCTTGAATGCTCGACCTAAAAAAAAAAAATACAGTTAACCAAATAAGGTCCAAACCAAATTAGTTTTACACCTAGAAGTGCCCATACTTTCAAGTTTACATAGAGTCTATATAGAGGATTTAGTTTACACTCCAGCAGCAGGCTCGCTCAGTCACAGGAAATTAAATTTGAATGACAGGGCATCAGTCAGAAAGATGTATTGTCTTTTGTTAAACAGGGTCGCCAAGCTTTAGGCAGATTATATTCCATGACTGAAACATGGTTTAAGAATTCTAGGTAAATCCTTTAATTGTTTCATAAGGGCTTACATATATGCTGTGAATTTGATCTTGCTAGTTTTTTTCCAATTATAAGTTAGCAAAACAGAATTTCAATCCACATTTGATATTTAAAAATGATTCTGCAGCTATGAAGCATACATAAAGCCAATAGCTTTCATTTCACTGCAGCACCCCATATCTGCCCTTCTTGCATTTTATAAAAATGTTCGCCCATATACTTTTCATTTAACAAAGTGTAGCCAAGGTCACTGTAGACTGTTGAATTTTTTTTAAGCAGGGATTGTGCAACCGAGAACTGTTCTGTCAAAAATACCAGATGACCAGAGCAAAATTGAAAAAGCACTGGCATAGCCAATAGGTCTAGCCTTTGGGACCTTATAAATTTTGAGTTATGCAGCACAATATCCTTGGTGCAACAACATCAAGTGTTGCATGGCTAAACACTTGTACGGTCCCAAAGGCGAGCCCTATTGGCTATGCCAAATGCTAGTTTCTCCCGAAGCTAATACCACTATGGACAAAGTAGCCAGCACGGTGCCAATCTTTAAATTACTCTATAAGCACATTATGCATTATGATTATATAATAAGAGTTTTTTTACGTTGAGAAAATAAAAGAAAACTAAATATTCTAATGGGTGTGGTGTTATTACTCCCTTGATTATGGTTAATATGAACACAGGAATCTCAAATTGAAAGAATTTCACAGACTTCCGGCACCAGTGTTAGAAATGCACAACATTAAATCAAATACAACAAGCTGAACTGAATCCCACAGTGATGCTGTCCACATAAAAAATTACGGTCCGCAGTACACCGAGGTGCCAAAAACCACCAAAAAATTTCAGCAGCTGCATAAAAAAAAGACACAAGAGAGATGCTCCCATCTAAACCCCAAGGCACACATCCAGCCAGCATGGCCAACATTTGGATTTTGCACTAGCTACCTGAACAAAAACAAATTTAAGTTTAATATTTTCATGCTGACTCATAACGCGTCTTAGATCGCCGAAAACTCATGCTATTCAGGTAACAGCCGACGTGAAAGCTCCTTGTGAGGTCCTTCCGCCTGAGTGAGCAGCACCTGCTGAGCTGAACACCCGAGCGCTGCAACGTCTATGCGAATAAAGGGCAGTCTCCGGGCCAGAGCTTCATATATGGCTCAACCTATCTGGGAACTTGCGCACAAGGAAGACAATGCCAAGTAAAGACATTTGTAAACGACTCCTCTGTTTAAACAAGCATACGTCATCTTAAATAGCGCAGCAAGGAATAGCAGAATGCAGCGAAATATAATGCCACATTTTCTTATTACAGTGATTCGTAATGTCAGAAATAGTCTGTAACGAGAAAACCGAAGCTAGGTGTTCGTGTATGCTTGTTTCAGGTATTCGAAGACCGTACAACATAGTTATGTACACAAATCCTTTCTTTAAGAGGGTAACTGGTGGACAGGCGCCTCAAATACGGATTGTAAAGGAATCCCTAAATAAATGACATAAAAAAGAGAAAAAATAAAGCGGAAATCTAAGTATTTTATTTACGAGCTAGCTATTCACCAGTACATTGACTATTTAGATCTCGTCCAGGAAGGGCATTCTAATAAAAAAGGTATGCAGAAATAAGCCACCTCTGTTAATTTCTTGCTAGGCGGGGACGGTTTTCTGACACTTTCATTCACTTCGTACTTCTTAAACTGTGTGTGGACTAGAATGCTCAGTCTTCCCGTGGCTGGCAATTAATTTTACAATAACAGAAAAGCAATTCACAAAATCAACACTGTAGGTCAGTGTTCGGTCTAAGATTTTTTTTTTTAAACAATTTGTATTAGAAACAATAAGCAGAAATTATGACATTACATTGACATCTTAAGCAGAATGTTAATAAATACAGAATTACCAGTTTAGCTAATGATCCAGCAGGAGCCCAGAGGAAAACACTTCAACAACATTACAACAGTCTCTAGGCGGGCAGCTCTAAGAAAATCTTGGTAACACATGCAGAGAGACAATATAAATATGCATTCCTTTACTTCGGAAGGTTATAGGTCTTTTCGAAGCAATGTGGGTACCCATAATCAGTGTTTTAATTTCGGTGGGGAGGGGCAGAGCGAGGCGCTTGGGAGAGAAAGGCTTAATGAGCCATGAAAGCCACATGGCGGCTGCGCACGTGCACGCGTTCGTGAACACAAGCTTGAGGCCAGGAAAAGATTGTGGTAGCACTTTGAAAAGCCACTAACTTAATAGTCTCGCAGAGCAGGGCATGCGCTGCCTCAGCGAGACCTAAAAAGGGAAGTTAGTCAGGGCTTAAAAAATGGATTGTCTGCATTAAGCCAAAACTGGGTTGCTTGTTGTGGGGGGTGAACTCCTGCTCAAGCAGCAACCACAATGCTGGTCAGGGTAAAGAAGTCACAAGCAATCTCCAAATTAACTTTGCTCAACCCTCTGGTGGCTTTGCACAGAGCAGTCTTAATGTTGAAGTGCTGCATAAATTCTTTACACATTGCTTCCAACAGAACAAGTGAAACATAACAAAAGAAAAATCAGACCGATTTTAAAAACTAGAGCAAAATGTATTAAATTAAGACCAAAACGACAAAAAATCTAATCAGTAAACCCGGAGATATGAAAATCTAAGCATTTCAGTGAAAATAGAGCCATAAAGCACACATCGCCAACTGCGGTCATCTTATCTGGTTGCACCGCACAATGACAAAGTCACAAGCTCAGGCCGACCGTGATAGAACGTGGGCCAGCTACAGGGACACAGTTAGGTCTGCTCAACAAGAGTACCCTAATTCCTGGAGCGACGAATTGTGGAGTCCCGCGTTGAAGATGCGTTGCACGGCCAATGTGATATCTGGTTCAGAGATGTGTTGAACAGCATTTTTGGAAATTACCCTTTCTGCAGGGTTACCCCTAAACCTTTTGCCTACCTTCCTTTTCGCTAAATTTATTTTGTTGGCTTTAGGACTCTGTGCACCTTACCACTGCTAAACAGTGCTAAAGTGCCTGTGCTCGCTCCTCAAAACAGTCTAATTTGCTTATACCCAATTGACATATTGAAATTACTTACAAGTCCCTAATAAAGTGCACTACATGTGCCCAGGGACAGTAAATTACATGCTAGTAGCGGACCTGCAGCACTTAAATAGCCCTTCAAACAAATCTCAGGGCTGTAATTGCGGAGCCTGTGTGCGCAGTTTAAATTGCCATCTTGACCTGGCAATATAAACCTCTTGCCAGGCCCAAACCTTCCATGTTTAATAAATATAAGTTACCCCGAGAGTAGTCCCAGGGCACCCCAAGGGCAAGATGCAATGTATTTAAAAAGTAAAACATGCACTTTTAGGTTTTACATGTCCTAGAAGTGAAAAACTCTTAAATTCGTTTTTTTGCTAGTGCAAGGCCAATCTCCCCAGAGGAAAACATTGGGATTACCTTATTACATGTTATAAGTGTAATTCCCAATTGTGAAGAGATGGGACTTTACGTTTGGTGTTTCTGGAATCACAATTTAAAATCACAGCTTATGGTGAAGTTGGATTTTAAATTGCAATTCTGAAAATGCCACTTTTGGAACGTTGGAATTTTCTAGCTCTAGCTAGACTCGCGGGTGACTCGCTCTTCGCTCTTGGGCTGAGTGGTCGCTCCCCAGTGTCCCTGGCGACATTTGGTATCGTTGTGTTTCCCTTGTATTCTAAACTGCCTCATTATTTTGCCTGCAGTCTGCCTAGGTTGCCGCTTTGCTTTGTATGCACTTTTAAATTGCCATTGTAACTTTCCCTCTGATTGCGCGTTTTCCTCAAGCGCTCTGCTGTGCTCACCCCTCCGCTGCCATTTTGTTTGTTGTTGTCGTCCTCTGTTGCCTGCCCCGCCTCCCAGCTGAGCCGCCCTCGCCCCTCCCCCTCCACTATCCATATATGACAGTTGCTCCCGCGCGCAGCGTTCAGGCGCAGCGACCGCGCCCAATCCGCGCCGAAGGTGCGCCAAAGGTAAGCCCGTCTACGCCCGTCCGCGCCTGGACCGCGCCCAGCGCCAGACCCCCTGGTCCCCGTATTGCCCACCCCTCCCGCATTACTTACGATGCCACCACCCTCCTAGCCCTCAACCCTGGCCGCTCCCCCAACTGCGTCCAAGCCGCTCCTGGACACACCCATGGACCCTTTTCCTGCTACTCCTGCAAGTTCGACGGCACCAAGAACAACTCCGCATCCACGAACACACAACAGATATCCGATCCCAACCACCTACAATGCTTCCTGCTCAACACCCGCTCGGTCCACAGACACGCCACTGACCTCTGGAATCTACTCGACACCATCTCTCCGGACGTCGCCTTCCTAACAGAAACATGGATGAATGCCTCCTCAGCCCCAGACATCACCATCGCCATCCCGGAAGGCTATAAGATCATTCGCAAGGACCGTACCGGCCACACAGGAGGAGGCATCGCTATCGTCCATAAGAAATCCATCCGTATCTCAACCAACTCAGACGTCAACCTCGGCAACTCTGAACACCTTCACTTCCAGATCCACATCGACCCCAAGACCACACTAAGAGGCACCCTCCTTTACAGGCCACCAGGACCCCGCGCACAATTCAGTGAGGACATCACGGACTTCATCACTCCACACGCACTCCCCTCCGAGGACTACATCCTTTTGGGAGACCTCAACTTTCACCTTGAAAAGAACAACGACCGCAACACCACCACCCTTTTGGACAACCTCGCAAACCTTGGACTTAAACAACTTGTCACTACCCCCACCCACATCGCAGGTCACACACTCGACCCTATCTTCACCTCCAGCAAGCATGTTTCCTTCAGCCACTCCACTGCTCTCCTTTGGACTGACCACAGCTGCGTTCACTTCACCTACAACAAGCCCACATCCAACAACCACCCCCAACCCACTCTGCAAAGAAACTGGAACAAAATCACCATCAACCAGATCTCCTCATCGCTTCTTCAAAAGCCCCCCGCCCACTCCTCAAACCCAGACCAAGCAGCCACCAACCTCACCCAATGGTTATCCAACAGCGCCGACATCCTAGCACCACTGAAAAAACGACAAATCAAACTAGGCAGCAAGAAGGCCTCCTGGTTCAACGATGATCTTTAGAAATCCAAGAAACTCTGTCGCTCCCTCGAGAAGGCCTGGAAAAAAGACCCAACCACCAGCACCAAGGACGCCTTCAAAAACGCCACCCGCATTCACCACCAACTAATCCGAAATGCCAAGAAAGCAGCCTTCAAGGACCGTCTAGACAACAACGCCCACAACAGCAAGGAACTATTCAACATCGTCAAGGAATTTACCAACCCCTCAGCCAACTCCAACGACATTACCCCCTCTCAAGCCCTCTGCAACTCCCTAGCCTCATTCTTCCACAACAAAATTGCAGACATCCACAACAGCTTCGACAACCAACCAGAAGTCCAAGCCTCCCAATCCCCTACAGGTTCCCCACCCCCCCCCGAACATCCTCAACGACTGGAAGCCAATTTCCACTGAGGACACCATCCATCTGATGAACTCTATCCACTCAGGATCCCCCACAGACCCCTGCCCTCACCACATCTTTAACAAAGCAGACTCCATTATTGCACCGCACCTCCGAGACGTCATCAACTGCTCCATCAACTCCGCAACCTTCCCGGAAAGCTGGAAACATGCCGAACTCAGCGCCCTCCTGAAGAAACCCACAGCTGACCCCACCGAACTCAAAAACTATCGCCCTATCTCACTCCTTCCATTCCCGGCCAAAGTCATCGAGAAAGCTGTCAACAACCAGCTCGCCGCATTCCTCGAAACCAACAAATCCCTCGACTCCTCACAGTCCGGCTTCCGAGCCAAGCACAGCACCGAAACCGCCCTCATCGCAGCAACAGACGACATTCGAACTCTACTGGACAATGGAGACACAGTCGCCCTCATCCTCCTCGACCTCTCCGCAGCCTTCGACACAGTCTGCCATAGCACCCTTCTACAGCGCCTCAAAAACATCGGAATCCAAGGAAAAGCACTGGAATGGATCACCTCGTTCCTCTCCGGAAGAACCCAGAGAGTCCGCCTCCCACCATTCAAGTCAGAGGCCACTGAAGTCATCTGCGGCGTACCTCAAGGGTCCTCACTCAGTCCCTCCCTCTTCAACGATTACATGAGCCCCCTCGCGGCCATTGTACGTCAACACAACCTCAACATCATCTCCTACGCCGACGACACTCAACTGATCCTATCACTCACCAGAGACCCTAACACGGCCAAAACCAACCTACACGAAGGAATGAAAGAAGTAGCCGAATGGATGAAGCACAGCCGTCTGAAACTGAACTCAGACAAAACAGAAGTCCTCATCTTAGGTACCTCCCCCTCCGCCTGGGACGACTCTTGGTGGCCAGAGGCCCTTGGAATAGCACCCATCCCGACGGACCACGCACGGAATCTGGGCGTCATCCTGGACTCCTCACTCTCGATGAACAGACAAGTCAACGCCGTTTCTTCATCTTGCTTCAACATTCTTCGGATGCTCAAAAAAACATTTCGCTGGATCCCTACCGAAACTAGAAAAACAGTCATCCACGCTCTGGTCACGAGCCGACTGGACTACGGAAACACCCTCTACGCCGGCACCACCGCAAAACTCCAGAAAAAACTACAACGCATCCAGAACGCCTCAGCCAGGCTCATACTAGACATCCAGCGTAAAGAACACATCTCTGATCACCTGAAAAACCTCCACTGGCTCCCCGTCAATAAGAGGATCACTTTCCGGCTCCTAACCCACGCACACAAAGCACTCTACGAAATCGGACCCGAATGCCTCAACACACGACTATCCTTCTACACCCCCTCCCGCCAGCTACGATCCTCCAACCAAGCCCTTGCTAATGTACCTCGCATCAACAAAACTACCATGGGAGGTAGATCCTTCTCCTACCTAGCAGCTAAAACTTGGAACTCACTTCCCACTCACCTTCGCCTTACTCAGAACCACCTAGCATTCAGAAAGCAACTCAAAACGTGGATATTAGACAAGTAACTCCCCACCCTTCTACAAGCGCCTTGAGACCCTCTGGGTATGTAGCGCGCTATACAAATCTTTTGACTTGACTTGACATAGCTATTTGGTGCCTGCTGCCTGTCTCATTGTCTGCGGTGATTGATAGCTGGCCCTTGTGTATGTTCCCTAGACAGCCACGCTCAATGGGCGCTTCAGTGTGACTGGATGGGTCATCATAAGAAGATGGGAAGGAGGAGAAGGACCCAGCCTCACTTACACCTGAATAGGGTGTGTCCTGTCCCCACACAAAGGGCTGAATAACCCCTGGAGTGAGTCTGGAGCCAGGGCAGAAAGAGAGGGGGTCTATGCACTTGAAAGGCATTTCTTTGAAGTCTCCCCCACTTCAAAGGTAACACTGGGTAGAAGAACTGGACTTCCGACACCACCACTTAAGTAAACTTCTGGACCTGTGGATATTCTGCCAGGAAGTAGGACTGCTGCTCTGCAAGAACTGCTTTCTTGCTATATTAAATTTCCTACTGGGGTGTTATTTGTACTAGGATGCTCCTTGCCCTCATAAAATTACGTACAGTTCCTGTAATGTAGGCTGTAATCATCAGCGGTGCTCAAGGGGACGGGAATCACCCTATCCAATCTTGGACCCTAAGGTTTTTCCCAAAGTAGCTAATAATCATCAGCACACGCAATCATCAACAAAGCATATTAACTTCAATCATTGCATGAAAAAGAATAATTTGTTGTGTTCAGTTTCTTGCCTTTAATTCACAACGCATATGGGTCCCCCAGCACACTGACCGCTTGTTGACCCTTTCTCTCACAAGACCTTAGACACAGAGCGTAGGCAAACTGTGAGTGACAGCGCACCGATGTGTAACGGGACATTTTAAACTTTTAAAGAGGCAACTGTACAGATTGGGGAGGTAGAAGGGCAGTGAGGAATCCGCAGTTAGATAAAGAATATACCAGAAAGAGTGCTACTGAAATGTAAATAACAATTTCTTCTAATGCATACTCCTAACTGCTGAGTCCTGATCTTTAGAATAGGAACTATGGCACAGGCTTCTCTAACAAGTAGCTCATAAGCTACTGGAAGCTTTCCAGCGATCTGTAAATGACTCTCCAGTGTGCAGCCCAGCTTACCATATTAGATTTTACTCTTGGCTTAATTGCTATATGTGTGCCAAAATAGAGAGTCTATAATGGAACTTAATATTTCCAAAATAGTTTTAAAGCTGATATTTGAGAGATAAACAATGTGGTGTTGTGGATGCTTATTACATTTAATATTACCATGGGGCCAGGGGCATTGCAGCCCAGGCTTTTACATGTTATCCATGTAAATGCATTTGCTATTGGCAAAGTCTTCTTATGGTCTGGCTTGATAGCGCAACTAACACCAGACAATTATGCGAATAATGCTAGGGAAGGCATTAGCCACGCCCACATATCGGGAGCAAGGAGTACATGTTTTGATTGGGCAGAAGTGGTGTGCTTCCACAAAAAAGTGCTTGCTCACACAGCTGTGATCATTTTATTTATTCAGCTGCCTCAGGGTGAACTTTCAGAAGCACACACCCATTGTAATACTATCAACTAGATAATTTATGATATTTTTCCCATGGCAGCAGCACAGATGGGAGGATGGCAGTCATTATCCTACATGGATTTTTAGGTCTTGCTTGACAGTGTAGCTGTCAACAGACCTTTTAACCTGCACCAATATTATTCTAAAGTGCCTTGCTTCCACACAAATACATATCTATTTCCATGCAAATTACTTGTAATGCTTCACATTATCATGCAAGATTTATTAAAGACTGACCGTAATAGCATTGACAATGCTGGTTACATTACTGCTGGCAACCTTGTCTGATGCATTGCATATAGTGGCCACAACATCATGTTGCCAGATGTGGTCACTATTATAACACTACCATTAGTAGTCAGGATGATTTTCAATAATATACGTAGCTCATATTACAAAAACGGTTGGAGACCACTGCCACAGCAGTACCTGCCAAAGGTGGAGGGTCTGGGGAGTAGACTCTGTCCAAAATGTCCTGCAGAGCTGAACATGCGAATTGACCTTCCGTCTTACCTGATTTTCAAGGCCTAGAACAGGTATTCCTCTTGCCAATGTCATTGTCAAGGCCATTACCCTGGGTGAATGTGCCCTCAGGCATTCAGGGGACAGCTTCTTAGCCAATGCATGGCAGATTTAGGTGCAGAAATCTATCCACTGTGACATCCTCCATTTCACTGCCCTGCATTTTTTTCACACCTGGAAGATCCCACAAGGAGCTGATCATCTGCCCAACAAACCTTTGTGCGGTTGATATAAAAGTTAAGAGCGGTCTTGTGGTCAAGAAAATTGAGCCACTCGTCCTCCTTCCAGCAATGAGGCAGAGCAAAAAATGCTGGCAGTGATCAATTGGCCAATGTGAAAGCGTGCTCCTCATGTTCTCAACACCAATCTGTCCAGAAAAAAGATAGAGTATGGCCAGTTGTATGACAGCACCCTCAATTCACTGACGCAGTGTACCGAAGCAATGGCAAGGAGGAAGATGTTTTATAAAGTCAAGTCTCAAGGTATAGCTATTCATCGACTCAAATTGCACGCACACAAGAAATATCAAGCCCAGATTATGGTGCCACCAAGGCATCAAAAACGGCGTAGAAGAAAGGTGCATCAAACCCTTTCGAATATAAACGCATCACTTCTTGTGCTTTAATCAGCAAAGTTTGGTCAGGTAAACATACCAGAAGGCTGAAAGGGCTGAAATGAGTCCAAGAAAAGTTGTTGTTTGGCTAACGAAAGAACTAACAAAAGGAAATCAGAATGTTTAGCTCGTAAGGGTTTTAGGTACCATACCAAGTGACAAACTTGTCCATGTGCTCAGTACAAACTGACTTAATTGAAAGGCCACTAGCTGCAAGGATGGCATCAACCACATTGGTCGGTAAGTTAAACTTATTCAGATGCCTCCACTCCATCTCCACGCATGGAAGTCTAAGTTGTGGAGACTCGATGGAGAACTCTTACGTGTTGCAGAGACTGGATGTTGGAGGAAATATCCTAGGGCCCAGGAGCATTGGGTACCACACTCTCCAGGTCCAAAAGAAGTGATGAGTGACTGAACCGGGTCTGTCCTGATATTCCTCAATAACCAAGGCTGACGAGATAGCGGAGGAAAGGCATACAGGAGTCAGTTCTTCCGTCCAAGCCAGAATGATCCCTCTAAAGAGCAGTGGTATAAGACGGACTCAGTCGAGGCCGCCTTCAGTAGCCAGTGATCCAAGGTACAGGAATAAGTGTCCACTTTACATCTGAGGATGGGCAGCAAACAATGCCATCACTCTTATGAACTAAAAAACTAGTCTATTCTCCTAGGTATTCCGCTCACATCAATACTCGCACTATGTATACCAAACACCTAATCTAACCCAATCACATTCAGAAAAATATATATGGCTTTATTTTTATTTTTTTTAATAAAATGCAATAAAATATTTCCAGATTTAAAATTTCATATGTATAATTACACATTAAAAAAATACTATATATACACACACATATATACACACACACCTGCACAGTTCCACAATCAATAAATGAGACTGAAGGATCATTAATAGCCTCCGATGTGAGCCTGTTTTGTGATCTTCATGAATTACAAACTGAGATTAGTGAGCTCCTGCATCCAGACTCAACACAACTACTAATGTCATGTCACGGAGTCAATATCAACGCAGCACCAAAAACCAAATTCAAACCCAAATCGAAGTTCATTCCAGTGTCAACAAGAGATTCTATTGATACTTTCAATTAAATTCTAATAAGGGAGGTGAGAACTCTAAACTTCAAAACACAAGCAACAAAGAGAAAATTAAATGCATATCAACTAAAATACCAACAACTAATTAAGAAATTGCGTGAAAATAAAAATGTGGTAGTATGCAATTCAGATAAAGAAGGCAACGTGGTCGTGTGGCCAAAGACCCTATATATGGAAGAATCGTCAAAACAGCTAGGAGACCGCAGTTGCTATAGGATCAGCAACAAAATGACAACAAAAACAGTGCCGAATGAATTACACGCAAAGTTACTAGCATGGAAAAGTAGTGGCCTGATCAACCAAGATGAACTGAAATTCCTAAAAAATGATTATCCAACATTGCCCGTAATGTATTTAATTCCGAAAAAACAAAGACAGTACCAACCCACCCAGCAGACCAATAATCTCTACTATTCAAAGATTGACAGAAAATGTTTCAATATACATCTACTCATTTTTACAGGAACAAGTGAAAAAGTTCCCGTCATATATACAGGATACGAGTGATGTTTAGTGCTTTAGGTTCATAGACTATCTGTTTCTAATCTGGCAGGGTGATAAACAAAGTGCTGAGGAATTCATAAGATGCTTAAACAACAACAATGTCAACATCCAGCTCACTCATACCATCAGTGAGAGTACCATTTGCTTTTTAGATGTAGAAGTATATATTTCAAATAAAATTCTGGAACCTCGCTGTTAGACCTGGCACATTGGCGCGAGTCTCCCTTCCATTTTTCGTTGAGCCTCATGTATGTTTTTGCTGGTGGTAGCTGCTCAGGGAACTGTGCCACTGCTGTTCAGTGCCACAGTGCAAGTGCTCCCTAATGTAAATTCATGTAAGATTTGTGATTCCATGATTGGTTGGTTTATCTGTCAGACCCTAGTACAGTGCACCAGGAGTGCCCAGGGCTTGTACTCCAAATGCTGCTGGGGGGCTTGCAGCACTGGGTGTGCCACCCACAGAAGCAGCCTGTAAACATGTGTCTAAGGTCTGCCATTGCAGAGCCTGCGTGCAGTCTGGTACGGTCATGCTGACTGGGCAAGTGCACCCACTTGCCAGTCCCTAAACCTTCCCTTTTCTTCATATTAGACACCCCTATGGTAGGCCCAAGGGCAGGGTGCATTGTAAGGATAAGGTAGGACACGCCCTGGAGTGTGTGGCATGTTCCAATATTGAATTACAGCCATTTTCGTTTTTCACTATTGCAAGGCTACCTGTTCTCCATAGGCCAGAATGGGCAGTTTGGTTATTACATTTTTAATCCTAACTGACTCAGGGAACATGGTGGAAAATCGAATTTAGTATGCCTGAACTCAGGATGATAAAATACATCTTTTAGTAAAGTTCGTTTTAACATTCTGTGTTCGAAAATGCCACTTTTAGAAAGTAGGCATTTTCTTGTCTAACCATTAAAACCTGCCTCTGCTAGGCTGTGTGTATTCCTTTGTCTGGAGTTTGAGTGACCGGGCTGGGGAATTGCAAGAGACAGGGTGAGGTGTCCCAGTGGTGAATAGAGAGATCTGCATCCAGATGGGTGGGAGGAGTTGCACCTGGGAGCTGAATAGGGCTGTGCCTGCCTTCCACAATGCTGGCTCCACCTCCTGTGGAGCGGCTGATGTCTCTGCCCTGCACAGTGAATAAAGAGAAGGAATCCAGTCAACAAAGTGCTCCAGTGCTGTACTTGCCTTCCACAATGCTGGCTCCACCTCCTGTGGGGCGTCTAATGTTTCTGCCCTGCACTGTGAAAGGAAAGGAGAGGTCTGGTAAACAGAGTGCTCAGGAACTGGGCAAAGACCCCTCTGCCTTCAGAGGACAAAGGATTTCGGAGTATAAATATTGGGACACTGATCCCAAGAACTTAGATCACTTTGGGAAAACAAGAAGAACCTCTGCTGAGGGAGGAACCAGAAGAAGCCGAGGAGGAAACTATCCCTAAAACTGGGGGATTGGCCTGCAGTGGTTGCCTTACTGCCAAAGAGAGGAGAAAGGAACTTTGTGTGTACTTTTGCTCAACTTGTTAAGATTCTCCAAGGGCTTGGAAAAGAGCTTGCCTCCTGCTGAAGTCTCAGGAACAACAGACTTCACCCCCCCAGCTCCCCAGAGTTCTTTGGAAGTGCCCGCTGCTGTTGTTGGGCCTTCTGAGGGACTGCGTGTCGCAAGGAGCTGGAAGCGCGACTCAAGAAGGAGAAGCGTGCCGCCGGAGCTGTTATCGTCGCATCTCGTAAAGTGTGTCGCCACTGCAGCATCGCATCGAGCGGAAGCGTCTCGCATCATCCAGGAAGTGTCTCGCAACGCCGAAGAAGCGTGTCGCCATCACAGCCATCGTAGCTGACGCATTGCACCGCATCAAGAGAAGAGTCTCGCATCGAGGAAGAAGCGTGTCGCCATCGCAGCCATCGTAGTTGTCGCACTGCACCGCATCAAGAAAAGCGCCTCGCATTCACAGAGAAGCGTGCCGCCGTCGGAGCTGTTGTCGTCGCATCGCGTAAAGGGGTGTCGCCGCTGCAACATCGCATCGAGCAGAAGCGTCTCGCAAACGTCAGAGAAGTGTGCTGCTGCCAAGGCCGCTGCAGCTGACGCATCGAGTCTTCTCGCAACATCGGAGAAGCGTGCCGCATCTGGAAGATCTTCACGTCTTTATTTCCTTGCACCAAAAACTTCATCGCATCAACATCGTTGCAACACTTTCGTTGCCCTGCGTGTCGCATCTAAAAGGTACATTGACTTAAAGTGTCGCATTTAAGAACTTAAGAGAACTAAGCAAAATTCTACCATGTAAAGTAACAGTATTGTGTGTTTTTGTCGTTTAATGGTCTTGTGGTAAATCTATATAAAGAATACTTATTTGTGATATAAAACCTGTGTGGTGTCCATTTGTAGTGTTGTCACTTGGTTACTGTATGTGTTCACAAATGCTTTACACACTGCCTCTGAGATAAGCCTGTCTGCTCGTGCCAAGCTACCAAGGGGGTGAGCAGGGGTTATTTTAGGAGTGTACCCCCCTACCCTGACTAGAGGAGAGGGTCCCTATTTGTCACAAGTGCATACCTGTGCCAACTAGAGACCCCCGAGTAACACTCGCATACATCGAAATACCATATTGCAATCAAGCAGTTTTCACCCAAAGCACACAATTCTCAGCATCCCTTATGGGGAGATGCTGAGAATTCGCAGAATATGCATCAACAAGGTTGATCTAAACAAGGCACAGAATGAGTGCAAAATCTGCTTCCTAGCGAGAGGGTATAAAGAGAAGGTGGTTGATGACGCTATGAGACAAACTAGGGCCAAAACACGGGAAGATTTACTCTTCAAGCCATCAGCCAGTAAGACCAAAAATATGAAAAGTTCTGCCACAGAAAGTAGTCCTCGTTTAATACTTACATACAATAAACAGAAGGACAGCCTGAGAAAAATAGTCAAGGGTAACTGGCATTTAGTGCACAGTGATCCAATTATAGGGGATCAAATGCCAGCAACTCCCCTGATAACATACAGGAAGGCACAAAGTACAGGAGACTATTTAGTCCAGAGGTCACCATAAGTACCAACCGGCTGAGCAATCGTAAAAGGTTTGTCCGCTGTGCGGTATGCAAGGCATGTAAATATGGGGAAAACAGAACGTCGTTTTTAACAGCTTTTAAAGATAAGCCCACTGTCATTAATACATTTTTAACTTGCAAATCAGAGTTTGTTATGTATGTGCTGGAGTGCCCTTGTGGACTGCGATTTATGGGAAGCACAAAATTGCAGGTCCACAAGAGAATACTCCATCACATGCGGGCCATCACCAATAAAGATATCAACTATCCGGTGGCCGGCCATTTTGAGGAGGTCCACGCTACCAATTTTGACCACTTAAAATTGTATGCAATAGACAGTGTGCCACCCCCAAGAAGAGGAGGAAATAGGGAGGCGATGTTGAGGAGACTGAAACAAAATATATTTTAGAATTGGACAGCAAGAGCCCTCATGGTCTTAATACGACAGAGGATCTACATACGTGGCTTTAACAATTTTTGCAGTTGTTGGTAATTAGAAATCCACACAGGTACATAAATAAAACCTATAGGAACTCGCCTGATAATCATTACGAATTTAATTAGCTGAATCTCAAATATTCCCCCACGATTCGTTTTTTCCTTTTTAAGTGGAGTTGTAAAAACATGGGCTCATGTGGACAACACACTTTTAGACAAGTAGATCATAAGCACAATTTAGGGTGGAGATATATTGCACTAGCACTTTTTTCTTACATCTTGCACAAATATGATAGATATTCTTCTTATAATTAAAATGTATTGTTTACATAAAATAGGAAATGTTTACATACAATAGCGTATTTTGCACAGATATAAAGAAATCATAATATATAGATACACTGGTAATATGTCATGGTTTTAAAATATGCATTTATACTATTTTAACAACTAACTTTATTTTCTACAAGGTTGATGACGATGTGCTGTGCTGAACATAATTTTCATGCATTATGCGAGTATGTAAATAAGCTCCATGTGGTGATAAAGCATGGAGCTTGAAGTGGTACTAAGCAGCAGACAATATAAAAAAATCAGTACCAAAAAAACTATTTCTGTGCTGCATTTATGCAAATATATACAATGTAAACAATTATTCATTTGAAAAGTAGATTAATATTGTTTGAGGCGGATGTAGAAAACACAGTCGGTTATCTAGTTTCACTATGAGAGAAAGAGTGAAAAAAATGCACTTGTCAAATGGGGAGAAATGACGTGGTGGGTCATGTGATCAAGAACCCTTGGTGGTTCGAAAGAGTCATGGCGGCCATGCACTGAAAAAATTCATTTAGAAGTGCACTGAGAAATTGGAGTCCGTGCCTTTCTTGGTTCCAGGGATTGGACCGTGGAGAGAAAGGAATACGTAAAACGAGGTCTCTTATGAAAGGAATTCCCTCAAATGTCAATTCCAGCAGTTTGCTGTGGATGCATGCAGTCTGCTAAGAATTACTTGCAGCATGTCAGAGCCTGAATTTTACCTTGGGTAACAACTCCTATCCATATGCTATTAGTCCTCTTGCCCATAAGGCAAGAATACCCTCCAGTGTGTGAGACCAGCATCACATTTGCAAGCATAACCCACATACATTCACACCCAAAAACACACTCACACAGACACTCATTCTCACTATATTTCGTGGGGTCTTTCGAGCATTCGAATTCGAACACACACACACACACACACACACACACACACACACACACACACACACACACACACACACACACACACACACACACACACACACACACACACACACACACACACACACACACACACACACACACACACACACACACACACACACACACACACACACACACACACACACACACACACACACACACACACACACACACACACACACACACACACACACACACACACACACACACACACACACACACACACACACACACACACACACACACACACACACACACACACACACACACACACACACACACACACACACACACACACACACACACACACACACACACACCTGAGACAATGCAATTAGTCTTCATAGACCAACACATCTACTTTTGCCACCAGGTCTCCATAAATTAATTTGATAGTATATATTCATTGAATAATATATACAGATTCCCAGTACATTGCAGATAGTGCCTTTAAAAATGAGTCAAGGCGTTTCAGTGGACACTACAAACAGCCGCCCATTCTTCCAGACAAGTTAAATATTACTTCCCCAATATCTTGCTTTATATCAGCTGCTGAGGTTATAGTCAATAAATGTTGGTTATCAACTAATCCACTTATCCTCAATAGGGAAATATTGTGGGATATAATCCACTACAAATGACCTTTCTACTCTGGGCTTGCACCTGTCACTCCTGTCTTCGTCTTTTTTGTCTTGCGTTGTCAGGTCTAAGCCTGCCTGGCGCACCTCTAGCAATGAAAAAAGGTCTATAAATTCTTTCCTCCAGATCCGCTCCTTTGCGGTCAGCGGGATAAGGTTGGCCAGCCCCAGGAGTTTCGTAGTAGTAGGGGGGAGGTGTCTCCCAGGAGGGGCGTAGGTATTCCATGGCCTGTTTCCCCCTTGGGTCCGGGCCCTCCCCTGCTCCGCTTTTTCCCCAACAGTGCTTCCCTCGGGAGTTGCCCCCCCCCCCCCATGTGATACCCTCTGCCCTTGTCTCACCATCCTGCATCTCCCACTGGGGGTTCTCCTGTCCCCCACCCGTAGTCCCCTCTTTTCCATTATCTTTGCTCTGGCCCTTGGGTCACCCCACTGCTCTCTGTACTCCATTGGGGGCCTCCCACAAAAGGGGGTCCTGTCCCCGGCCATTGCCATCAGGGCACCTATGATGCTGGGAGAGCCGGTCCCGGACCCCATGCCTCACCCTGGAATCCCTGTTGGTCCCCTCCCTGGCCTGTCAACCAGGCTGGTTGGAGAGGCCAGGTTCCCCCTCATTGCTAGATTGTTCACCCGTAGCTGTGTTCCCAGGTTCGCAATTCGCCCTGGCCCCCACCCCATCTGCTGGACACGCCCGCTGCCCCTCCCCCCTGCGCCTTTCGCTTTTTGCATCGTGCTTGCCATTGTCCGCTGGGATGCTCCACCGTCTGCTCAATTCTTGAGGGGGTCACCGTGCTGCTCTCCTCTGTGTCAGAGCTGCACAGTACCTTCCTTCGGGTGGCGTTTGCCCCGGGCCCCCCCATCGGGTCCGCCTTCCACGGCCCGGGATTCAATCCACTACAATATGTATGGTGTAGTTCCTATCCTGCTACCTAAATATGCACCAGAGGTTTCCCTACCACAGTGCCTATGAGTGTTCTCCAATGAAAACTTTCTACTCAGTGTCCATAGGGACGAAATAGTCAAACACTTCCTTCAGTGGATATTTAACAATGGGTATTACCCCAACACTATAAATAATTGTCGTCCTGCTCCAACCCCACTTGAATAGAGCTTCCGCTCCAATATTTTCCAATGTACCACCTTCCGACAATATTTCTTTTAAAATTATGGCAGACCACAACTTGTCAGTGGCACCTCCAAAAACGCAAATCAGTTATTTAATTTTTGGAGGAGACTACGGATTAGTCGCAGTTCACCATAATTTAAAAATAAATACTTTCCAAAGTCCAGTAAAACCTTGCTGCACAGTTGGCAGCATAATTGGAATCTTTGCGGACCATTTCAAACCCCGTCGCGCAGCTCACTGGAACAGATGCAGCGCAACACAAAGCTTTGCAACGTAACACTGTGCAGACCATTCACCTAAGTCATAAGGTACATTCCTCAGTGAGCCAAACTTGGTCCTGTGCCAGACCTGCATTCAATCATGCTCATCCTGAACTTGTGGCTTTGTCCCAGTCCACCACGACCAGATACCCCGGCTCTACTTTTATCTAAATTTTTAAAATATCTCCAGTTCTACTGATTGGATTTAAGTCGTTTTGGTCTCATTTTATGTATTAATTTGTAGTCCGTTTTTCTAAATTTGTCGAATTTTGCTTGTGTTTTACCTTAAGGTTTGTGTGCTGCATAAATACTTCGTTAAGCCTGACTGTTTTAGAGCAAGCTACCAGAGGATTAAGCACAGATTAATTTAGTGACTTTTGTGGGTCACCCTGAAAAGAATTATAGCTGTTGCCTGAGAAGGTCTTATGCCCTCTCACCCAACAACCCAGTTTCTCACAGATACTCACTCAATGGCACATTTGGACAGCCAAGGACTGACCTCCTGCCTTAAAAGTCCATAATGGTGTTCTGAAATGCATTCTTATGTTCTGTGGAAGATGCGTATCGGTAGGTAGAAGAAAGCGGTAAAGCATAACTGTTTTGGTCCCATCTGTCCAATGAATCTCTAGCCAGAAAGGAAATATGAGATCTAGTATAGGTCGCCGACATTAAACTGAGGGACTTGCAAGCAACAGAAGCAACTGAGGAGGTAGGAGACTGCTGTGCCTACTGAGTAGTGAAAATTGTGCCATGCCCACGACTGCAAAAGAATTGTGTCACCTTCTGTGCAACAGACTACAATGGTTGGCATGGTCTATAAAATAGCCAGAGTAGCCTGTGAATTTCCTGACCTAGTGGGAACATTGTTTCCCTGGTGTGGATAGACAAAGGGAACATGTCATGGCTGTCTGAGTCCTTCCAGCGCCAGATCAGCCTTCTTTCCAAACAGCATGGAGCTATCAAAGAGCAGATCGAGGACAGACGCTTGCATGTCAACAGTGTGAATTACAGAATAAACTTTATGAAGCATGTAAATAACTTTTGATACAGGCACATCGCAGTGCAGTGCACCGCATCACTACTAACTGTTTGTGATTGACAGATCATTACTTCATTTTGGGTGCCCTGAGCTTTTATCAAAGAGGTACAATACAAGGATGCCTTATAACCAGTTACTGTGAGGCAGAAATGTACTTGATGCAAGAATCAGGAAGTGCACACTGTTCACATACTGGATACATTTAGAATGGGGATTTACTCAGAGTGCCTGAAAAAGATAACTGAAATAGATTAAATAAAGACATGTTGCAAGAACACAAATGAAAACACAAGAGGAATTGCTGTTCATATCAACATATTCAACACAAAAATTAAACTGGATTAACAAACAGTTGCTAACGTTTCCCACACTTTTCCGGACAGTTTCTGGATTAATAAAACCAAAAAGTGCTCAACAACATTTATTGCGGTGAAGAAAGTAACTTTGAGGTAATGCCACTCACTTGATTTGTCTTTTAAAATGACAACTCCCTGTTTATTGGTGTTGTAAACGTTGTAGATTATGTGTTTAGGATTAACAAACTTCGAATCTAAAACATTTTCCATAGAATCCAGTCCCAAGATTTTCTGTAAACTGTACAGGAAAAAAATATTAAAATAAGAACACATTGTGAGAAAGTACTCAAGCACTGCCAGCATGGGTCAGCTCACTTATGCTATCTCCTGATCTACATCAAATGTGAAAGACCACCTTAATGAATTAAAGCCTACAGGTAAGAATTAAACTCTTCAGGATTACCTGGCGTATTTTAAAATACCCAAAATGCACAATCACATTACAAGATTATCCAACGTTGGCCCTACAGGGGCTAACCCATGCCACAAAATCAGGATCAACTACAGATTATGTGAATGACTGTCATTAAGACTGACTATATATTAATTATTAATCTTTAACACTGGAAAGGATTGTGCATCTTGGGTCAATGCAGAGCAAGCCAATTTATATCTAGTTATCTGCTTCATACACCCAAGTAACATTATTTTTCTTCGTCATTCAAACAACATCACAAGACAGACATTTCTGAAAATCGACAGGACAGTTTCCATTGAAGCAGACATTTAGATGGCAAGTGTTTATGGGCTACTGATAGCTTTCATAGAAGGTTCTGTTTTAAAATCTGTGGCCCAAACCAGTTTTAATGCAATAGACACTTCTAAGAAGAAGCTGAGCTTTCCTTTCTACCCCCTCGGGCTATTTACTAAATATTATCATACATGATTTCTGCAGAAGATGCATGAATTAGCAATACTAAAGAGATGATAGACTTTGTAAAACAAATAGAAAAAAAGTTCACAACCAGGCCAAGTGTGCAAGTAGTGTGTAATCACTTAAAAACATCTGGTCAATATCCCATCTGGGATTTATATATGCAGGCAGTTTTAGCTACAGAGAGAATGGGTTCTGGATTGCGCCCTTGCTCATGACTGGACAGCATTTCAATGACCTTGTCCTAAGACTATGGTTTTCATCCCTATGTGTGTCCAGCCCCAGAGGCATAACTACTCAATCGAAGATTGTGATTGGATTAATTGTATACCTGGACATCATATTTAGGTTTTCCTTTTGCATTTTCTATAGCCTCTGGTTACGCCTTTCCCTTGTCTGGTGGCTTTTGCATCCCCTCTAGGTACCCCCAGTGAACGCTCCTCTGTCCTCCCATTCATCCTACATTATCCCAGCCCCTCCTTTAGCCACCATTTGCTCTCACCCTTCACATTGCACGTATTGTAGGCCATTTGCAAGACCACCTTGGAATTCTGTTTTTCCACTGCTTATTAATAGTTTAGTTTCAAGACAGCCACCACGTTGAGCTTACTTGCAACGTGACTAAGCGATGGGAATCATAGTATTGTATAACTGTAATAAACAAGACATACAAATATAATTTCAAGATAGCCACATAGTATTAGCTTCATCAAAGCTTTATGGAGCTAAATCGCCCCCACTTCCCCCTAGGGATCTCCGTTTAACTTACCAAACCCGCACGCCGCCGCCATGTTGAAAACACTTCGGTCTACAGTACCCTGAGCGTGGACCCGCCTCCAGTGACGTCACTGGCTACCTGCAACCGTAGCATCGCCTCTACAAACACGTCACTGCGAGCCGGATGCACCCGCCCTCCCCCAAGACTGCGCGTGCCCAATGGCATGCCCAGAGGCGTCCATGCTGGGGTCTGGCAATCGATTCTTGTTCATTAGGAGGGACATTGAGGCAGTGCTTTAAGTGTGATGAAAAACTTGGGGAGGAGGGAGTGGGGGGGGGGGGGGGGGTTCGTCTCTCAAAGCAGCGTGGCTAATCTAATTAAGGGCGTGCCTTAAAAACACGTAAAACTAAAAATCTGTGCTTTGCATTAGTGTGCCGCCCGACTGGTATTTTGTTGTTTATGTCCTTGCATCCAGACAAGTGACATCATACCTACAAGTTACGACTATTGTCTTTGTCAATGGTTGTTAGCTGCATAAGATAAATAAGCAGCAACTAATACTGGTTTTCCTCTGGGACGTGACGGCGTGCCGGCTCATTGGCTGCGTCACCATCTTCTTCATGTCTTCCCTCAGCTTCACGACTGTCTTGCTTTGCTTAAAGGAACACAAGAACAGAGGGCATTTACTCGCACTCACTACGGGCGGCTGCATGCTGCAAAACCTAAACATTTCACATACAACCCACGCGTCTCATGCAATGCCTTTAGGACAAATGTGGAGTTTAGTGCGCAAGCCCGCTGGCCCCTTGTTCAAATGGGAGTGCGCTTTTATTTACTGAGGAAAAGGCGAGCGTGCGCAGGAGCGCTTGGGACAGAGTCGGTGTGTAGCTAGGTGATAGAGTGCTTTCACAGCTGGCATAGGAGGACTGTATCCAAGGAATGAGCGCTACAGCAACCAGAGGGTTTGACTCAGCAGACATTGTGCAACCGCACGACAGACAGTGGCGAACAAGGAAGCCTGCGGAAGTTTACAGAACAAGTAGACAGCGGGAGCACTCTGGGGCGAAATAATGCTGCTGTTGGGTCGTGAAAACTTGAAGCATCTCAGAACGGCACGACAACGTGAGAGCGTCAGTGTGATGAGAATGGGGCGTTTTCAGTCAGGAAGTGGGATACAACACTTGAAAGATGGGGACTGTAAATACCGTGCGGGTGCGTCCTGATGCAACTGTAAACAATTTTTAAGAATTTTGTTTCAAACAAATGAGCCGGTCTCTGTTTTTTTCCCCAGCAGAAACTCAAAACTTTCTGTACAACACTCAAATCTGCACGCAACTTTGGGGCAGTGTCCAAGTTTCTTTTTAGAACAACTGGGACTCGCCGTATTATGAGATACAATTGTTAAATTCGAAACAGCTGCAGGCAGCAACCGCCATGGCTAGACAATATAGGGAGACCAGATTCTTAAAACAACAAGCATTTGCAATGCAATAGGTCTCGCATTGACGAGAGTTTGAGCTATTGGCATTGTTAATGACAATGCCTTTTATTTATGTGTTGATTTTTAAAACATAAATAAAAGGCATTTAACAATGCCAATAGCTTAAACTCTCGCGAATGCGAGACCTATTACATTGTAAATGCTTGTTTTACCAACTTAATACAATTCTCTGAAGTTTTCTGGTTGTCACTTGCAATTAGCGGTGCAATTTGAACTCTCTACACTTTAACTGGCACTTCAAAAAAAGAGTACAAAAAACACCCCTCCAAACGGTTCTGATATGTATTGTCGCACTCTAAGGTTACTGGTGCCCAACTCCCTGGGTAACCGTTTCAAAACTCTTAATATATAAGAACTCACACAAAGTTGAGGCACACCTTAAGATTTAGTTATCACACTAGTGTATAATAGAATTTACTCCACATGCATCCAGAGATATCCAAATATGGTAGAGTCCAATTATGGGAAGACTTCTAGATTATATGATAGTCTTTATTCTTTATTGATTTAGATTTTGATTGTTGTGCTTTATGCGATTGAAAGCCCTGAAGTCTTGTTATTTCTAGGACAAAACATGTTTGCTTTGTTTTTCCTTTGTATTGAAATTACAGGAATGAAAAAGATTAACATCACATCTAAAAATGGTCTCAGAATATTAGGGCTGCAGTTGTTTATCTCTAGATACAAGTGCAATAATTTCTTAAACACACCGTGACTTGCAATAGTTGAATTATAAGTACATCTTAAGGTGTGCCTCTCTCACCTCAGTGTGGAGTCTTCTAGTCTGCTGCACTCTCCGGTCATTTGCAAACTGTCTGGGGAGTGTTCACATTAGGCAGTGGGTGCAGCCGGCAAGTGCAGTGGGCACATCATGTGCCCAAACCAGTCTGTCCCCTGCTGATAACAGTTTTTATGCTAGAGAGTGAAGATCTCTACAAAAGCCAAGTGAGAATACTCAGACTGTCGGTCTTATTGAAAACAAATACTGCAGATCATTGGATGGTTTGGCCCCAGATTAATCTTACCATCAGTAAGAGGAACAGTTTGAGTCCATTATTGAACCACTTGGCACACCATATGAAATATTAAATCTTCTCTTGACATTTTTCCAAAGACCTGGCTCCACGACTGCTCCGGTCCAGAATTTCATACAGTTTTACCAGACTGTCACAAGACTATCCATTGTGTTCGGCCGGATGCTGGTGTAGGCAAGGTTGGGTGGAAATGATCTTGAAGTGTAATCTGAATTGTGTGCATGACCATATTTAGTTCGGGTTGATCTGAGCTGCCAACGTGTTGTTGCTATGCGGCACCCAAATCCATACTCCTGTTCTTATTAAGCTTGCAGCCCCCAGATTTGAATATATAAAATGTTGAGATCAGTTGACAGAGGGAACCATAAGGCAATTTTACAGGTCCCTGAAGTGCTTTACTGGGAGATAAATTTATATGTTGATGACACCACAGATATGAACTATAACTCCATATTCTCATTCTATCCAAAATGGTCAAAGATCTATTCACATCTATTAAAAAAAACGTTCACACTAGAGCTTATCGTCGCCTTGGTTGGGCTGTGGAGGATATGTTAAACTCATCCAACACCCTGGTCTTACCATTGTTTACTCCCTTTTCAAGTCTGCTTGGGCAGAAACTTACAGACTACTTATCCTCTACATAACCTTTTGCTCCCATGACCTAAATTCAAGGAACTCTGGGCATACAAATAGCTACATCCTCTTCTCACACATCAAGGAGAGGATGAAGCCTTATGGTTAGAGCGGTCGACCGCGAAGCTGGGGAACGGGGTTCGAGTTTCGGCAACAACGCTCAACATCCTGCTATTATGGGCAAATCACATAATCTCCCGTGCCTAAGAAAAATGAATGTGTCCATCTGTAACGAAACTCGTGCTCCTGTAAAGCGCTCTGATACCCGATATCTTAGGGTCTAGTTTGTGCTATATAAAACTAAAAAAAAAAAAAAGGACAGTTGTACGATGTCAAGGACTCATCCTCTGCACTAGAGAGAAGCATGGTTGTTCTATACAATGAATTATCTTTGAAAACAATATCTTTGAAAACAATGTACTTGCCATTGCACTAAAGAAGAAACTTCCGGCTCATTAATGATAACGTAACTGTTTTAATGAAGTCACTCACTAAAAGCAATTGCAACATGTGTATTAAAAATCAATGTTGTGCCAAATGAACTGTCCACTGTACTTCCATTACAGTAGCTGAGAACTCTTCCTAAAAAAATAGCTCGGAGTGATTATATTAGAGATATATATATATATATATCTATAGATCTGTAGATGTGTGTGCTTGGGTCACTGACAGTATAAGTGAGTATGTGTTAGTATCTGTATCAATAAGTCAGTGTGCATGTGTGTATAACTGAATAGGTGAGTAAGTGGCTGTGTGATTGACTATGGGTGAGTGAGTAGGTGTACGAGTAGCTCTATGGGTGACTGACAATGTGTGAGTGGCTCTATCGGTGTATGGGCACCACACGCCTGGCAGTAATGGTTGTGATCGCGGCTGGACTGGAGAATCGCTGCATACCTATCTTGTGCCCGTGGGTGGTTCCCCTGCTAAGGGAAATCAGGAGCTGAACACAGTGAGTGTGCCCCCTAAAAGGTAGGTGGAGTGCACTCGTGAGCACTGCGGACTAGAGCCCTGACGGCGATTGCCGGACCCGTGAAAGGCCCACAGCATCAGGAAAGGGGCCGCGCACGGGAACAACGGAGCCCCACACCGGACAGCGTCACCCATGAGTGGGGGTGTTGGCGGGCTCGTAAATTGCACTCAGCGCCAGAACGGAGGTTCATGGAGAAGAATGCAGATGATATCAAAGCGTCACCAGCAGCGACAGCCGTGACGGCAGCCTAGTCAGAAGTGATTTGAAACCTGACCGTGCAGCCGAGGATAAGGCAGCGAGGAGAAAGCAGTGACAGTGCACACCTGCTTGAAGCCGGACGTTGGTCCCTTCACGGGGGTGGGGGGGCTGTGGGGACCCTGAAATCATCTGCAGAGCACGCTCCCTAAAGGAAGGAGGAGCGCACAAGAGAAGGGCTGAAGCGCGGCGGCCTAGACCCGGACTGCAGCACCAGGGGGGAGGCTGCTGAAGAATCACTAAAGCCCTCTGCCCTAAATCTTCTCCTGTGCATGGTAAACGCAGTGGGCCCTGATAATTCGGTGAGGGAGACCCAGCGCTGATACGGTGGACACTGTGGGCAAGCACGGACCCAGCTGGGCCCTGGGAAGATACCTGCGCCTAGCTGTGCCTCAGTAAAACACTGCAGAATACTGGTATTATTGTGTAGGGTACTGCGGCCAGTCTGCTGTCGCTTTAAAACACCTGTGAATCCTGCCAGAGACATTATACTGCACACTCAGGCCATCCTGTTGATGCTGGACGTCGCTGGCGTTGAGAGAGTCGCTAAAGGAACACCCCAGATTTTTGAGCTGCTACTTGGAACCTGGTAGAGCCCACTGGCATTGTGTCTCCCGAAGGAGGCGTTGACTGAGTGGTACTCAGCTGAAAGGCACATACAGGTAATCGCAGGGGACCCAGCGGCAAGCACCTAGTCCTCAGCGGTGCAGTCAGGTAGGACGCACTCGTAACCTTGCTGAGGACACCCTCATTTACTCTCATACTTGCAGCACAGAACACCCACGAAAGGCCTGACTGGGGAAGATCGCCGCCAGTCGAGCGTCCAGTCCTCGATATCCTGTGTGACTCCTAACTGACACGCACAACGTTGCTGGTGTGGCGGCCAGCTGTGCATAGTGTATGCCTTCAGTGCAGCAACTGGCAATAGGCCGATTAAGTATGAATACCCAGCAAACCGGCGCACGCCGGCAGCTCAGTTTCGGGGCAAAAACATGGGGAAGTGACACACGGTGAGCTGCACACAGCGCTCTCTGCTAAACTTGACTCTGGGCTAGCGGCAGTAGAGAAAATTGGTGCCGCTTTAGACCACACAAGGACCTCCTTGGAGTCTAAAATAGATAGTCACCTCGGACTTCACCCTGCTGCGGGCGGACCACCATAACCTGATGGAGAGAGTCCATACGAAGGAACAATCACTATAAGAACTGAAGCCCATACACTGCAGCCTTAAAAGATCTGTTGGACCGTATGCACGCGCTGGAAGACAGAGCTGAAGATGCTGAAGGGCGCTCACGCCGCAATAATATCAGAGTGGTGGGCCTTCCAGAAGGCGAGGATGGCCGCCGCCAAGAAGAATATGCTGAGCGTTGGCTACGTGACATCCTGCCGCCTGGAGCTCTGTCGGTGCACTTTGTGGTTGAGAAGGCACACAGGGTACCGGCCCACAGACCTCCCCCAGGTGCCCGACCGCGCCTTTCTTTTCAGGCTCCTCAACTACAGGGATAGGGATGTTGCGCTATGGGAGACCTGCAAACTAACAGACCTTATGGTCGGCGGTAGCCCAATCATGGTATTCCCGGATTACACGGTGCAGGTACAGCGCTGCAGGAGCTGCAGGAGCACCTACACTGCAGTAAAGAAGCAGCTCCGCGACCTGGAACTCAACTACTCCCTGTTTCAGCTAAGCTGAGGGTGGTGGCGAAAGGTGTGACCCGTTTGACTCGCCTGATGAGGTCTGGGAGGAGGAGACTGGTCTGCTATCGGGCCAAGACCTCCTGCGGGGACGCCCCCAGGAAGAAGAAATAGCCGTCGGGGTAGACGTGGAGGCCCTCGCAGTGCTACTGAGCCCTCCGCGCTCCTGAGCAGCAGAGAGTGGAACAACGGGATGCCACACAAGTGGCAGCAACTATTGGGACCACAACGTATCAGGGAGACAGAGCTCTGAGTCCCCCAGAGTCATCGATCCTCAGTGGCTCGTCATCCCCACGAATGGATTATCCACAGCTACCCGCTGTCACCCCACAGACGGCTGATGACATTATCTGACCAAGCGTGGGCCTCGAGTCCAGGGAGTGGAACTATGCACACAAGTACTGACTTAGTTACCATGCCTGCTAGAGGGCTAACTAGTACACATGAACAATGCTCTTTACTAAAGTATAGGAAGCACACATAAATGCTGCACAACACTGTAGCAAACTTACACAAAGGTCTCACATACAACCATACATATATAATGGCCAGGATAGCCATTAGTGGCGCTCTGATGCAGAGGGAGAACTGTACCTTATGCAGCTACACCACACACCCATACCTTCAATAGAATTCACACTGCAGCTGTGAGTGCCATATGGCGTTGTTAGTTGTTTGGGCAGATGGATGTTGCCTCTCTGCTCTTCCCCAGTTATGTCACACAAAGTTTTTATCCACCCCCCTGGTTGATGTTAAAGCACTCGCCCACCTATGGATCTTGCAATTGCCTCTCGTAAGCGCACGATACCTACCATGTTGCCACCTGAATAATCGTATAAAAAGCCGACCATGCGACGCACTGTCTTCTAATCAGTGTACATGCCGCCCACAAATGACACCTGGAATGCCAGGGGAATCCATACACCAGACCGAAGGTATGAAATATATGCATACCTTAAGCGCCATGCAGCACACGTAGCGTTTCTACAAGAAACACATCTCACAGCCAGAAATTCGCAGATTGCAACAAAGATTGAAAGGCCAAATACTAGCCACGGGATACTCGGCCTACGCTAGGGGGGGCAATGATATGGATTCGACCAGGCACCCAGTTTGAATCGGAAGAGGTCGAAATAGACACACACAGCAGATCTGTACTCACAAAAGGCCGCCTCAACGGACATAGCTTTGTGCTAGGCTCCATATATGCCCCAGACACTGAACAGGACACCTTCTGGCGCACACTGACGGACCTCCTCTCGGGCTCGAATGAAGTTCCCTGGTCACTGGGGGGTGATTTCAACTCGGTCCTAGATACAACACTAGACGGATCGTTTCCACCACTACCGCAAACTGTAGCAACATCCAACGCTAGCCAAACACATTGAAGACACCTGACCCGGCTTGAGGCAGAACTGGCACAGGGCACTTTTGTACAGCCGTATATAGATGAGGAGCGTAAACAGCGGCGGACAGGGCCAGTAGATTGCTAGAGCGCATGATTAGGCAGAAATGCACGTAGAGACTGCGGTGAGCGTCTGGGCAGATGCTTACCGCGCAACAAGATATCCACAAAGCGTTCATTACACATTACACCAGTATATATCAGTCATCAAACCACGCGATGTCGCCGGTAATCGACTCCTTTCATGCTTCCTTGGCCCTACCCCAAATCGCAACAGCGCAGGGGGAACAAGCTGAACGAGGCGATCACAATGCAGGAGGCCCAAGAAGCGATCTGCTCGCTGGCCACGGGCAAGGCGCCTGGACCGGACAGCTACCCGGCCGAATACTACAAAGCTTACCAACAAATTCTAGCGCCGAGACTCCTCGCAGTGTACCAGAGCGCACAGGAAACAGGTACACTGCCGGAAACCCTTTGTGAATCCCTATTGGTATCCCTGCCCAAACCTAACAGAGATGTGGAGATGATCGGGTCATATCGACCACTAGCGCTGCTCAACACAGATTATAAAGTATTAGCTAAAATGTTAGTGACCAGGCTGGCCCCACTGGTGTCACAGTTAGTACACACGGATCAGAACGGTTTCGTGCCAGCCCGCAGCACGTCACTAAACCTGCGCCGGCTCTTCCGAGTGACTAAGATTTTTCAAATTCTATGTCCCAGCTAGAATGTTAATTTAACCTACGACTTAAAAAAAAGTAAAAATAATTCATGTTTGTACACATATTTGTAGTAACTATTTTAAAAATAAAATCGGTAGCAGCGATCACTGCAAATACGTGGTGAAATAACAAAACAAATGCAGACATTCAATAGCCACCACCACATTCAAAACGTATATGTTGCAAAGTCATCCTGTGCCCTGGGCACCCCCCAACTTTTTGCTGACTGATACTGGTGGTAACTGATTTTGACTGACCCTGGGCTCTGCCTAGCCAGGCCCAGGGCCAGTGCTAGGCTGAAAGAGACATATTAGAATAAAGTCAAAACACCTACATACACTAAGGTACACAATGGTATGGTGGGGTACCCCTGTGATAGACATGACCAAACCTATAAGCCCTAGTATATAATAGGGCAGGGGATTGAACCTACCTAGAAGTCCCTAGTACCCTAAAGCATTGCAGTTTAGAGGCCAGCAGCTCTTTTTGCACTTGCACGTGTGCACTGCTGAGGCCGGAGGTCAGTTTAAAAGCAGCACTGGGTGCCAGGACTGCTTTTAAAACGTAAATTGTGCCCAAACTCGACTCCGGTGTTTGGGGCACTTAAAAATGGGTAGCCTTTACTGTTTTGGCATATTAGGAACCCCTAGGGTCTCCACTAGGTATCCCAGGGGTGGGGGGTCAGGTATTTATAAAGGTACACCACTATAAAATGGGGTTTTTATATGCCTGGGTAAAGTGAAATTTCCCATTTCACTCCCCACATAGTGGTAAAGTGCTACTCAAATTCGACTTTGATGCTAGGAGCACTGTAGAGAGAGAATCTGCATTATTTCTACAGATTCAGAACCCCTAAAGTCTCCCTGGTTGCACATGGGGTGGGGTCCCTGTAGATATAAGACAAGTACTTATAAAATATGTTTTTGTAAGTCCTGGTGCTGGAAAAATGGCCCAAGTCATTTTTCCCCATTGCAAATCCCTTGTTACATAGGTTAACATGGTAGAAAGTTATTGATTAATAACTATTGATAGGAGAGGACTAGAAATGCCATTCAAAGACTTCCCAGAATGGTATTAATAAATCCAACTATATCATATTGTTGAATTTCTCCTAAAGTGTACATACAAGTTATAAAAGACTTTCTTGTTTGTAAGTCCAAATTCAACCTTCCAGTGGTCTGTCCTGATTGGTCAGAGTTAAGTGGATTAGCCAGGCTGCCTTGGAGAGGTGATAGAGCCCCTGGGGTTAACCAGCTCTGCTGGCAGGGCAGGGTGCTGTTCAATAGGAATGCCAGGCCAGGGGGAGGGGGAGGAGTTGTAAACCATGGTCTTCAAAGGCAGAGGGATGGCCACAGTGTCAGTTTCCACTTTACACTTTTGACCCCCATCAGACCCAGGATTAGGGAAGGTATGTGCAGATGGTAGGGGGAGAGTCTATGGAAATCAGCCATCCTAGGGGGTGTGTTTAGCCGGCTCTTACCTCCTTACTGGAAAATCAGTCATTATGGATTTGGAAGATTTGATGCACTCTGGGACACAATAATGCCACACTCTACAGGATGTGGTCATAACTTTGAGGAGTTACCCTGCTCCCATTGGTCAGACGGGACCTCCTGCATGACCCAGAGAACTTGGAATGAGTATCTGAGAGGGGGAGAGCCCTCCAAATCTGCTGCTTGAAACTTACTAAAGCAAGAAGTGCCCTGCTGAGAGGATTTGCTGTGCAAGGCCTGACCTCTTAAAACTGCACCATCTGAAACTATAGCCCTGTGGATTATTTTGCTGAACAAGAACTAAAAAGAGTGGACTCCCTGAAAGCTACAGGTTAAAAGAGCTCAACAGAAAGATCACCAACTAAATCTACACCTTGGAGAACTACTAGTGGATTTGTAAGGGTTTTGTACCAGTGGATTGTAGGAACTTACGTCCTCAAATTTCAAGGACCATCTTGGAGCCAACCAGGTTCGTCCCGCTAAAAGCTCCATCGCTCCAACTTCCAGAGATTGACCGGGACTAGAGAAAATCTGAAGCCGGCGAAGCCTCACCGGAACCGTCTACATGAGGAGCATCGAGAGACCCGGCGAGAAAAAGCTCCAGAAAAGTTTCGAAGTCCGCTCGTAGAAAAGGTGACCGGGAGCAACCGCGAGAGCCAAGCCGCCTACCTTCCATCTCGTGCTGGCCTGGATTCCTGGGTTGCCCCGCTGAAGCGATCTTGAGAGATTTTCTAAGTCCGCTCCAGGGAAGTTGACCGGGACCTTGTCACATGTGAAGCTTCGCGATCCCTCACTGGATCCGGACTGGCTGAGAGCTTCGAGGGGCCTCGCGAGAAAAAGCTCCAGAAACATTTCTAAGTGTGAAGGTAGAAACTGAGACCGGGACCTGCCGCGAGCTGTAGCTGCTCAGGGCTCCATCGCGCCCGGCCTGAAACTTTGACTTTGGTCTGGTCTATCGCGAGCAGGTATCACAATATGGTGCTATAATCTTCTAAGTGCTATATTTAATAAAATCTTTGAAAATTCATATCTCTGGTTCCCTACATTGGATTTTTGTCGTTTTGGTGTCATTTTAAAGATACAAATATTTCCTATTTTTATAAATTGATGTTGGATTTTTATTATGTGTTGTGTCTTAATTATTTGCTGAAATTGTGTTTTTGAATGCTTTACATACCTGTCTTTGAAGTTAAGCCAGTCTGCTTGCAGCCACGTTACCAAGGGTTGAGCATAGGAATAATTTTCTAAGACATATACTGAGTCCTATCATGTGTTAGTTGCCTTATTTCCAGTGGCAGACGTACATTTGCCCCCACCAATAACCCACTTTCCAACAGTATAATAACTGCAAAATGGTTTATACCCACAGATTAAACACATTACTACCTAAATGACTGTATAATAGCATGTACAACCCCCTTAATATCTCTATAACAGTGCATAGCTTTTCCAGTGTCCTCTATAACTGCATGCATCACTGTATCAGTAAGTCTCTCATTCAATGTATAAGCATTTGAGTGAATCTGTAAGACTGTGCATCAGTCTATCAATGCTTCGCACCTGGCGGACTGCACAGACAGTCAACTTCAACACTCTTGGGAAACCGGTTTACTGGGACCGTTTCCTCAGGGCAAAGCACACAGGGCCACAAGTAGGTTTATAGATTTGGGCTTTTTAGTGGCTAAAAGACTCATTACAAGACATTGGAAGTCAGTGAAGCCTCCCGTGTTTATAGCTTGGGCCCGCTCTATGCTAAACTGGGCATCGGCCAAGGGTGTGTCCCTCAGGAGGGAGAATACACTGGGATTGTGAAAATTCCCTCTCTCGGATAGTTGGGGCACAATCCTCATGACACTGCATCTCAAGCTACATTTCCAATTAGATTTATCATCCTCACAACAAGGAGGATCAGAGGCTGTACAGAGTTAGGGATAGGCAGTATTTGTTGTTTTGCTGGGATGGCTACTGAGAAATTCATGACTATTCATTGGAACAGGATAAGGCCCTGACCAGGGAGACACACTGCATAATATTCTGTGTTTCTATAATGTGTATATATATATAGGGGGATGCTTTTGAGTAGGATTGTAACCTGAGACGCAAATATTAATCTACGAATTACACTTGAGGATAAGTAATGAAAATGGCAAGCTGTATAAAGCACAGAGGACATCGTAGACTTGCTGCAACGTGGGAAGGCCAGTGAAACTGATCATTCCCTTCTTAACTGTTTCCTTTTCTAGTGTGCTAGCTGACGGAATGTGTTAAAAAATTGCTAATATTTGTTTTTAATCTTTGATAAGTGGATATCGTACACGGCAAAAATCACTGTTGTACTATACCAGTATGGTTTTTTTTAAACATATTTTTATTGAACTTTTATTTTTCAGACAATTGCTTATATATCTCAGTTATTTACTATACATTTCGTAATCATCACGGAGGCATTTCCCAAATATGTTAGTGAGGTAATACATCGTAGCACGAGCCATTATTGTTCCAGGTGTATTCCACCCTCCCCGACTCATATCTACCAGTTTTCGTTCATTACATTCAGCTTTCCTATGGAAAATGTCTACCTCTACTTCACAGTCCCATCTCAGTAAGTGGCTTCCAGCCAGAAACTGGACTCTGTAATGTCGTCATCAATTCCAGTTCCAATTTCAAACACTTAAATAGATAACAAAACTTAGTGTTTTTACTTCCCAGGGGCATCTCTTCTCTCTTATTAATCCATTTCTAGGTCCATTCTCAACCAGGGGTATGTATAGCCCCTTTAGTATGCATTTGCGCGTGTCCTTTCCCATCAAAGGTGGGCCATCTATTATAATAAAACAAGGGTCACCCACTGTCTCTCTCCGTCTGATCTCCTGCATCCTGCTCTTGCTCTGGGTTCTCCCAGGCCGATAGAGCCTCTCTCCAAAGGTCCGCTATAGGTCGCTTCCGAATGCTCTTCGATTCATCCCAGCTTAAGGCTCTGCTCTCCGCCCCAGCCAAACTAAGGACGTCCCGATTCCAGCTAGCCACCTGCGGCCTAGAAAAGGACTTCCACTCTAGGGCTATCCTGCGTATGGCCAGTCCCAATGCCAAATCAATTAGTCTATTCCCCACCTTCCGTTTAGTCGGTTGTGGGAAAAGGCCAAGAAAGCAGGCTTCTATCGTGGGGGCCAACACCCTCCCCAGTACCTCCTTAATCTTGGGTAGAGAATCCCCTCCCAGTACGTACGGATGTCGCAGCTCCAAGTCATGTGCAGGAAGTCCACGCCTGTCTGCTTACACCTCAGGCAGCTCCCCACTTCTCCCCCATACATAACATTGAGTCAGTGGGGAGTCATATAAGCCATATGTATGTAATTGAATTGCGTGTACTTGAGTCTAGTGTTCCGGGATATCATCTTGGGGGACTGAAGGAACTTACTCCATTTTGCTTCAGTAAACACTCTACCTATCGCCCCCTCCCACCTCCCCCAGACCTCCCCCAGTGGCGTGACGGACGCAGAGACCAAGACCTCGTGATGCCATTTCACTTGGTGCCCCGCGGTACCCGAGTAATCGGCACGTAATACCGGGTGTGTCGCCGGCTCCTCCCTGCCCCTACCCCATAGCTGTTCAAAGGTATGGACCAAGGCCTTAGTGTAAGAACTGTCTCGGGTGAAGACCACAACAATCGGGACCAGGGAGTCATCCTGGTAACAGTCACCCACGGTTTCCAGGCCTTCCTCCGTCCATGTTGTCAATTGCTCAGCCGTGAACGTCATCACAGGATCCCCATGTGGGAGCCCAACCATGGGCAGCGTGGGGGGTGTACCACGGGGACCCCTCCAATCTGCACTCACAGACCCTGCAGAGCTGTAGTGCAGACCGGTATGGAGCGACCACGGTCTGTCTCAACAATTTTGCTATCAGTATTTCAGGCCTATCGTTTGGTTCCATCAACCTAGTTCCCTCTGCGTTCACATCCTCCACCCATTGTGCTAGCCATTGCAGCTGGGTGGCCAACATATACAGCTCAAAATCAGGCACTTCCAGCCTGCTTTCTGTCATGGGATAGTGTAACGTCCTAAGGGAAAATCTTCGTCTGTCATCCCCCCATATTAGGTCTCGCAATAGTGAGTTCACCGATCTAAACCATCCTCGGGCATTAGGTCGGCAAATTCACAAAAAAATATAATCTCGGCAACATGACCATCTTAGTCGAGGTGATCCGCGCCATAATTGGTAGCTGCAGGGTGCGCCAGAAAGATACGCAAGCTCGGAGGGACCTCCGCGCCCTTCCCAAATTCCCTTCTTTCAGGTCGTCCACAGAATGGAAGACATAAATGCCCAGATATTTAAATTAATGTGGAGCCCAGATAATGTCAGTCAATAACTCTACCGGATGAGAGGTCTGTCCCACCAATTGAAAGAGATAGTTTTTTTTTTTTTATATTAACCCGCAGGCCCAATAGAGCCTCAACTGCTGCAAGAGTGAAAGGGCAGTCACAGTGCCCGTTACCCAGTCCTCAGATAAACCAACAGGTCGTCTGCATACAAGAAGATAGTGTGTATCCGTCCATTTAGTTGGAGACCTATACCCTCCCTGCCCTTCCGTATCAGTGCTGCGAGAGGTTCAATCACCATGGGGAACAATAAGGGCGAGAGGGGGCACCCCTGTCAGGTTCCTCGTTGTATAGAGTATTGAGAGGACACAGTCTTCCCGGTATGAACCCTCGCCGTGGGGGCAGAGTAAAGGAGTGCCACCCATTTCTCCCAATCCTCCCCTAGTCCGAGCCGTATCATTGCCTCAAAGAGGTAGTCCCATCCGACCGTATCAAAGGCCTTCTCCAAATCGACAGAGCACTGCTGCCGAAGGCGTAGATTTTGTTTCGTCATGGAGAAGGACTGAGAACAGCCTGTGGAGCTTGTATGATGTATTCTGGGAGGGAATGAAACTGTTTGGTCAGAGTATGATGGAGTGCATATGCAGGAGTAGTCGGAGCGCTAATATTTTGCTAAGAATCTTAAAATCCAGATTAAGCATAGACAGCAGTCTATACTCTGTAACCGGAGCACTGTTTTCTTTAGACTTGGGGAGGGGAATCACCAGCACACTCAGTGGATTCAGGAAGGCCACCGAGTCGTAAAGACTATGCATACAGGGTCACTAGGCGTGGCGCCAGTTGGTCCACATATCTCGCATAAAAGTCTGCCGGTAGGCCATCTGGCCCTGGTGTTTTCCCAGTCGACATGTCCGCTATGGCTACTCTGACCTCCTGCAGATTCGTTCAGCGTCCGGAGTGGCAACGTGTCCAAAAAGTCTCGGACACTGAACGGGAGGCCGACACAGGAGCGGTGTACAGCCATTCATAGTACACACGAAACAGGTTAGTGATGGCATCAGGGTTGTAAACCAGTTCACCTGTAGTCACCCGAATCTGAGTGATTGGCGACCCCCTACTCTCAGGCTTGATCCGCCACGCCAGCAGGGGACCGGCCTTCCCCTCCTCCCTCTGTACGTTAGCTAAATATTCCCTGTAGCTGTGGCACCTCAGCCTTTCAAGTATATCATTATAACTCGCGTGAGCCTCCGGTAATTGCGCTGCAAAGGTGGCATCACGTCCTTGGGCACTATCTAGTGGTCGGATCCTGGACTCTATATCCAAGAGCTCCTGCCCAATTTTCCTCGGCGGTCCGATCGACTGGCATAGGCAGTGCCCCCTCACTACCAGCCTAAAAGCATCCCATTCCATTAACACCAAGGACGCCGAGTTGGCATTTATCAGAAAGTATGTGTCAATAAGAGTCCCGAGAGAATCTCAGAAAGGCACTTCCTCCAGTGTCTGGGGGTTCAATCTCCATAGTGGGATTGGGGGACGTTTCCATAGGGGCTGGTGTGTCATAAACAGGAGACTGTGGTCCGAAATGGTCCTACCCAGATACTCAGCGTTTGTAACAGAGGCGCTAAGGTCTGGCGTACACAGGAAAGTGTCTAATCAGGTGTGGACCTGGTGCAATGGGGGGGGAGAAGAAGGAGTATTCCTGGTCAGCCGCAGGTTGTGCCTCCAAATATCTACTAGGTCCCAGTGTTCTATCCAACCCCGGAAACCTGCTGCCACGCGGTGGGCCTGTGCTATCAGGAGAGGCGGATGCGAGAGGTCCGCAGCGATGTACGCGATGCAATTGAAGTCACCCCCCAATCACTAAATACCCACCCACGCAGCCCGCCATCCGAGTCGAAAGGGCATTAAGAAACCTCACCTGCTCTGTATTGGGTGCATGTACACTCCTCAGCATCACCCCTCTCCCCACCAGTCTCCCAGTTACTAATACATATCTGCCATCAGTATCAATCCTGGGCAGATGTGGTCAAAGAGTACCCCAGGTCTCACCCATATCAACGCCCCTCTGGCATACAACAAAAAGGTAGTAGTGTATATTCGATCCCTCAATCTCCTGCGCAATTTTTTAACCTCACTACCAATCAAATGGGTCTCCTGCAAAAAGGCTACATGAACGTCCCTTCTCTTTAAGTATGCATACAGCTTGTGTCTTAGATATGGACCCCATCCCCCTTATGTTCCATGTTATGAACTTTAGCGCAGTAGGAGTAGGTAATATAGCATCAGGGTCCCCCCCACCTGCAGTCTCTGCTGCGCTCCCGGTTGTTAGCTCTCTCAGACACACCTTCCCACCCTCCTCCGCACTTAAAACACAAAGTCAACAACAAAAAACCCCAATAAAACAACCCAGAATGGTCTGGCAACGGCCATCTGCCCAAACCACAAATAGAACTGCATCAGTTAGTAAAGGCCCAAAGCAGCTTGCGTAAGAACCTAAAGAGAGCGTGGCAATCACCCCAAATAATCAATGCAAGACAAGAAGGTCATGTGTGTGGCGCTACAGCTGCAGTTGGACGGACCGGCCGGTGCCCAGGGGCCTACCCAGCCCCCCCTGCCCTTTCAGGAACCCCAGAGCGAAAGAGAAATGGCAATACTGTAAAGAACAAGAGAGAGAAGAACATTAGTGAAATGGCAGACAGCACATTAAATAATCTCATCAGCTGTGTTTGGGGTCACCGTGGGCAGTTTTACACTACCACTGCGGGACAAGAACAATCCACAGTCCCTTTCCCAGATCCAGAACCCTTCTCAGACTATGATCTCCTGGCCTTCATCATGGCTGCCACCGCCTGTAGCGCCTCAGCCCTTTCCTTCTCTGTCTGAGGAGATTGGTTTCTTTGAGACTCCCCGCCTCTATCGTCTCCGGAGTCTTTTCCCAGTTTCTCGTTCCTTGGCTGATGCCACCGTCTTCTGCGTTGCAGATGGGACTTCTGTTTTATAGGCCTCAATCCAGTCCCACGCAGCTTTGGGGTCTACGCAAAAGTGTGTCTTCCTATCCAACCGGACATACAGCCGGGTCGGGAACATCAGGTAATACTGGATCCCTTCCTCCCGCAGGGCTCTCTCAACTTCCAGGAAAGAGGAAGGATGCCTCTGGATCTCCAAGGTATAGTCCGGAAAGAGGGAGAATTTACTATTTCTGACCACGTAAGGCCCTTCAGTTTGAGCCTTTTGCAAGAGGGTGCCCCTGTCCCTAAAGTTTAGGAGCCTGGCCACTATCGGCCTGGGGGTACTATACCAGTTTGTTATGGAAAAAATTTAAATGACAATAAACAGATACCCAAAAAATAAATCAGTCTATCACTGCTTCTGCAATGGACTGGGCGACTGTTTAAGTGCATCTAAGAGTGGGTACATCATTGTCACAAAGGGTTTGTGATTGATTGCACAAGTCTCTCACTTAATCTGGAAGTAGGTGTATGAATGCCTTTGTGCATTTGTAAGTAAGTATAGGACTGTCTGACTGGATCTGTGAGTGGATACATGAGTGTATTGGGGGGTCTGAATGGGGAGTGGGTGGATGCATGAGTGCGAGTGCATACATCTCTCAGTGGGTCTAGGACAGGCAGCTTGAGTATCTGAGTGGTTCTGTCAATGGGTGCATGGGTCTGTGAGTGCGACTGTGCGCGGGTACACGAGTCTGAATGTATAACTAACTGGGTGCACAAGTCTCTGAGTGGATCTATGTGAGTGACTGTATGGGTGTGATACTGAGAGTAGGTCTGTAAAATAACTGAATCTTCAACCGCATAGTGGGCTTGTTTTCACCTTGGATGCAGTAGTATTTGTTTGTGGATATATAGCTGTGACGCCCGCTCACAATCCCCAATTCGAGAGGCTGGGCGTCCTTCGGCATAAATAGTTAAGAATTATTATAAATAATATATTGTATGATATTCATACAGCCCTTTTCTTGTACAAAAAGACTCCTTCACAAGACTTGTAAGAAGCTAGCAATCATTTTAATTTCTAAAATTCAGAAGATATAACCACCCAAAAGACCCACCTCAAGGTCCAGAGATCTGTCCAGTGCCAGCCATTATGCTGCTGGAACCTTAAAAGATGTCTGTCAGTAACATTTGCAATTACTCCCGGCCACTGGGTCCCCTACACAATGGAAGAGGTGTGTGATGGGACCCTTTCCAAAAAATATACACTTCATAGTTCACTGGTGGACCTCGCCGTTTACTCTTTTCTAGGTAAAAGTCCTGTAGAAATCGTTGACCCCATGATACAGAGGAGTCCGCCAGATGCTGATTAATGTGATAAAATTGTGTACATGTTCCAGATAATAGAGAGAGGGTCAAAGAATCCCCTCGAATGTGTACAGGACTACCTCTTTCTTGGTCTAGTGACGGATGGAATTACATTGTTGGCATCCGCACGCAAAAAATAACGGGCAGGAAATATTGTTTTCTGGATATATGTAGATATATGTATTTGTATGTTTGGTATATTTGTTATCTTGGTTTGTGAAAAATTTGATAAAAAATATTTTTACAACTACTTCTGGAGTAAGTATTGGTGTTGCCTATAAATGAAAAAATTGTAGAGATTTGTCACTCATAGATAGGGACCAAGTCAGTTATCCCTTGGATAAACTTATTGGCAGATTAGTTCCTCTGCATAGTTGTCTCTTTCCCAAAGCTGTTTGTCAGGCAGCGCTCGTTCTATCAGGAGAAATGGAGACCACGCTGGTGAATGAGATAAGAAACATACTTGTAGGAGAGACGGGGATGGGGGCCATATAGGATTTTACACAGTAGACCAAAATGTCTCCATAATGAAGGTTGAGGATCTTGAGGGAAGGAAGGGAATAAGAGGAGAAGGACCCTACGAGAGGTATTGGAATGTGCTTTTTTTGCTTCCTGGAAGGGTAATCAATCTTTAACATCACCACCTTTCAAGTCTTACTGTATAGTGAGGGGTACCAAATATTCACGGATGGCAATAATATTTAATGTGTATGGCAAACCACTAGCGCAGCTTTAATCCTAAGGATGCTCTGTTTTGCCTTAAGTAGAAGACACCAAGTTGATAGCGTTTCTTGATAAAAATGTGCCACATTCTCTTTCCAACTATCAAGAAAGTCTTAATGCCACTCAGCAGTGGATGAGCTGAAATTTCTTGAATCCGAACGCCAACAAGACCAACCTCCTGCTCATAGGTAAAATAAATAAATGAATAATTAAATAAAAGCTGTTGAGATTCCTTCAAGCCCTCTCCGTTGGGGCCTGTGCCCGTTCCATCAGCCAAGGTCGAATACTTGGAGGACATTTTCACTTTCAGATGCTGAGTTTCATTGTTTAATCAACATTTTATTTATGAAAAGTTAAAGCAAACCCGGTGGAGAGGTAAGCCACAAAAGAATCTTATTTGCATCAACCTGGTATGTGCCCAGGTGCGCACTTAATACCCAGCAGTTCTACAAGATCTGCAAGACATGACATTTTCCTTCCACTTGTCCCTCAAAAGAAAATGTATTTTTTTAAATTAAACTTTCCAAAGAAATCGTACTGTAATATCGCGACAAGTTGTACTTGTGTAACATGTGAGCTACCTTCATGGCTTGAGGGATATTCATTTCCTAACAAAATATTCTGCAAGATATGCAATAAGTAATTTTTTATGGGATATAAACTTTCACACAACGGCAATCGCAAATGAATAATAATTTCTTTAAACTGATTTGGAAAAGTATTAAGAAAGACACAATGCCTTAATTTTTAGTCTGTGCCTTTGCCTCTCTCTCATTCGTTACATTTTCACAACTTTTTTTACCCTTGGGTCAAACTATGAGCAAACACATTAATAAATTTGTTGTTCTGCATCCAGACATCTTATTGCAGTTGCAAATCTTAGAAAGGCTATTAAAACACAGGGGTCACCATGGTGTACATGAGCTGCTCAAAACAATGGTAAATACAATCCACATACTGAGTCAAGGTCATGGTCTTCCATATTTCTTCCACATTAGATTCTGTCAAGGTTTTGCGGTGTATAAGCCTGCAAGCTGGCACTTCTCCAATGGCAATGCTGTGACGTTTATACCACATCTCAGAATTCTATGGGACAGGTAAAACAAGTATTTTGAGAAAAGTGTAACAAGGAAAATAATTCAATATAAAGCATTCTTTAAGAACATGGTAGTGACAAAATCAAACAAATGTGTGCTGCATTAGGGATTTAAGCCCCATGCAATAATTAAATATGAAATTAAAATATGTAACCAAGGTTTAAAAAAAATACAAAATAAAGGCCCAGATGTCATTTTCCATTTCTATGCGTTTGTGGGGTAAACTGGTTGCCTCTCATTGTCAGGTCATGGTCTGAATGCAAGACTAAATCAATCATTTAAAACAAAGCTTTAAGTAAATCAATATGTCCCATCTCTCCCATGGATTATCATATACGAAAAGCACTTGTGTGATCCAACTTGCCCAATTCTGAAGGAGAAGATGAAACCATAATTGTCCCTTCGGACTGTCTATAAGCAATAGAATATATTGGCTATAGTACATTCTCACATCTAGTTACAAACTTTCAGTGTACATGAGTATAACTATAAAACGTGTTGCATACCACCCCGCCTTTCACTCTAATCAAAAACGTATAGAACGTAGTGTTTGTGCACTTGTCAACAGCATTGCAAGCTCACAATTAAAAATCAAGCAAATCAGAGTCCAGTGTTTCTGGGAAGCCACTTTTGGGGGCACTGTTAAGGTCTCCTTTGTTTTTGAATAAGGGTATGGCTTAAATTAACTGTGCTATTAAATACAAAAATGTCCATTGTGGGAGACAGGGAAAATGGGCAAGGAACCACTTCCATGTTTGTGCTCGTGTCTAATTTTCTAAAATATCCTGGAAGTGTTAGTGACAACCAGACTTTTCTGCCGAAATATTTCAACCCTCAACACTGAAATGAGCCATGAAGGGAGGTCTTCATAAGGACTGGATTAGACTTTCTTAAATGAACTGTTTCTTTAGCAAAAAAGTTAGACTCGCTTTCAGAACTAGAAACTGCTAACATTGATCAGCTTCTTGATGAAGACACTGCACCTGGGTTCTTAATCAACTTTGTAGTCCAACCCCACCCCCTCACCTCCCCTCACCTGAACAGGCAGAATTCAACCGGGGTGAAGACTGTCAGGTAAAGAGATAGTTTCCAACATGAGCAGATAGCTTTGCAAGACATGCTAGTGTGGACTAACTCAAGAAAGACTTGCCACATTAATATAGAGAAACATTCATCTATGACTGAAAACGTTCTTACTGGTTTAGATAACTGGACATATTGTGTATCATCAAAGTCATCCTCAGAGAAAAAATAATTAGTTATCTTCTTGCAAAGAAAGTACACCAGCATTGCTATACTGGTGCAATTTGACTATTCTCCTGTCGGCTCTACGTTAGGCTGTGAATCCTCTAGTAAAATCAAGTTGGAACATGTCATGCCTATGAACAAGGAACACTCAAGAGTTATTTTTCATTGTTACTTATGTATACCCAGCTGTAATAATGTCACACTTCACATTTTTAACTTCTGGAAACATCTGGGGTAATATGCAGCACACAACAAACAATAGAAAACAAATTGCTGAAAAGGCTGGGCAGGATGTGTGTGGATCTAAGATGCTGATACATGAGAACGACCCGTCCATCCATTTGTTTCCAGCACAGGATCATTTATTGATTCTACTACTATTAAGTAGAATGCCAAGCAGTAAGCGCTTACCTTGGATAAATGCAAAGAGGTGCTTCATCTCTGAAACAGATTCCTCAGCATTGCAGTTCATAGAGCAGCTTTGGCATTCGTGTCAGTATTCTTGCAGTAATGCTCACAAATCTGTAAGAACCTCAACCTGGCCTCTTCGCATATCAGGACAAGCAGCATAATGATCACGCATTCTCCAAAAAGTTGACCATCGTATAGGAGTAGATCATGCTTGATGAATTCTACTAGTGATAATGTCTACCCAAGAAAACACTCCCCAAAAGTCATGAACAGCTGATGTGTAGACCAGTGTGTCTAAGCTCTATCAATGCAGCACCCCAGATCCCTCTTAAAATCCAAGGTTTGCAGCTCTCACTCAGCTAACAACGGCTAAGTAAAATACTACCTGAAGAAATTACCTTAGTGTTGAACATTGGGTGCCCAATGGGAGCCCTTGTACAGTTGCCTACCATCCTGGCACAGGTGACATCAGACTGAGATCAGAGTCAGCCATAGGTTCAAAGTAAAACTTACTTAAGAAGGCTCTTTTTAAGTAGACATAAGCACCAGATCTAACTGCAATATCAGGGGCAATGGTGCAGGCCACTAGCCAGGCCCTCTCAGAGAATAGGTTACAGATTAAAGGAGCTGTTGCATGAGTTGGACGTAGGTGGTAGTATTACTTCCAATGAGACAGCCTCTTTGATTCATTTTGATGTGGGACACCTGCCTGAAATCATTAATTCCTTACGTTACTTTAGAGAGAGAGTGCACTCTTTGAAGGATTAATAGCAGCACGTAACATTATGGGTAACACACTTAACATTACTTAATTAGGAAGCTGGTATATAGAGTCAAATGTTTTACGCAAGGGTGAAATCTTTAAAAATAGAGGAGAGAGATATGGGTGTTGCAAATCCTGAGATGGCATTGGTACAACTTGGTTGAAATAGCCGTTTATGATCAAATGACAAGGCAGATGGTGGCTCTATTAAAATTGGAGTAATCTGACAGATCAAGGATTGCTTCTTCGTCTGGTTGCTTGTAGAACAAAAGTTACGACGACAACTATCACTGCTCTTGGTTAGCAACCTGCAAAAGAATGATGGAATGTTCCAGCGCAGTTACAGTTGTCAAGTCTTGCTTCTGAAATCCAATTAACTGGAAAAAATCTAGTAACATAATGGTACTACAGAAAGTAAGGATAAAGAGGAAGGATTGACAAAATGTATTATTGTAAGAATGTTCCCACCAGAGTATTCAAACACAAATATGTTCAGAAATTGAGGAGATTCGTATATTTGGCAAGGTTGGGGGGGTTGCCCACTCCTTTCTCAAGAGCAACCTCTCAAACTGATAACCTGTCCTTAGAGCAAAAGGGGTAGAACAAAGTGGAGGGAGCAAACGGGTAACTCTTCCTTACAAGAGAATGTGTTTAAGTCTCCCTATGTACTGGTGAAATTAAGAGGAAAATGGTAGAACGGACTGATCTATTTGACAGGAACTATTGTATCAAAAGAATAGAGTGGCCCTATGAAAATTGTTGTGAAAGGAAGACCCAGACGTTGCTTTTCTGGCAAAGATGGCGGCCGCTAGTCGGACGTGCAAGCGACGAGCTCCTCACAGAGCTCCCCCTTCTTCGATAGTCTGCATTGTGGAGCGCTTCAGCGGTATACAGATGTGGCATCTACCGTAGATTTCAACAGAAAAATGCGACAAAGCTTAAAAGCGACGATCCCTTCGCGAAGAAAATAAATCATTTAATGGCACATAACGACAATCAAAGGTGGCGGCTACGACAGCGATAATTCCGCACTGCATTTGCCTGACTTACTGCTCACCTGCGAGGAGAAGGCGGCGGTCTAGAGCCTGGCCCGGAGATCGATCGACAGACGCCCCACCTGCCGGCAGGCACAACCCGTACCTGACTGTCAGACACACCGTTTGTGGGGGGTGGGTTCAGAGTCTGAGTCGGAGCCAGCTGACTCCCTGAGGTTTACGCGATGATGTGTCGGCGTCCCAGGAGGCATACAGAAAAAAAAGCACACTGTTTGTCTGTTTTGGAGGAGGCACTTACTGGGGGCAGCTACTAGTATAGCTAACAACGTGAAGCGCTGCGAAGAAGACTGATCCTTTGGTTCTAAACGTTGGCAATAGAAAATATACATTTTGGCAGCGCTTTGGGAAATAAAGCGGCAAGCCTTACCTCCTCTTAGAACTGCAGTACGTGGCAGTGAACTACGCTTTGCCAAAATCAGCTCGTGGTGGCAAAAGCTGCGACCAGACGGAGTCCGTGGCCGGGAGCAGGTCAGAGGCTTTGTCCAAACCAGGCATTAACACCAAAGCAGCCAGGGAAGGTATTATTGGTGACATGAGTAGCCATATGTAGGGGTGGCGAACACCAGCCGGACTCAAAAAAGAAAGTTCCACAAATGTTTACAAAAGGCAAAAAAAGACAATGGGGATACTATAGACGCCAGAGAGAAAATGGTGCACGCTATGGCTGGGAGTGATATTTCTGATAATTTGCTGACTATAACATACTCCGACAAGGAAAACAAACTTATACTGACCCAAAGTCAGTCTATCTCTGAGCCACAACAGAACTCACAACAGAACACACCAGAGACAGGATTTGATATACTAGCTGTGGACCCAGAGTGTGTTCAAGGTATCTTAGTACAGGATCCTACGATGGACCACAACCTAAATGAAAGAAACACACTAAAAACCCCTAAAGAGGGCGACTCGGGTGAGAAATATTACTCCCTCTCGGAGTCCTCGGACTTATCAGAGGATGATCAAGCTGGGCGGACGAGCAAGATGGGGGCCAAGCTCTGGGTCTCTGGAAGGGTCTGCAATTAGCCTATGGAATGAATCGAACACCTCAAATGCAGACGAAATAAACTTGGATACCACAACACAGTCAGGAAAATAGCAAAAACCTGCAATGAATTCACTGACAGAATGAATGAGGCAGAGGGGAGAATATCAGTCTTCAAAGATGAGATGACAGCACAAAAGGCCACCCTGAACGCTATGACCTCTAAGAGAGATGACACTCAAATGTAAATAGTTCATTTAGAGAACCGATTACTCCGCAATAATCTTAAGAGTGTTGGGTATCCTTGAAGGTTCTGAAGGTTCAGATGTCTGTAAATTTTGATTGATCTTTTCACCGAAGCCTTCCCCGAACTAACAATGTGGAACTGGTCTATCGAGATTCAAAGGGCCCATAGGTTCCCGTTTAGACAGCTGGCAGCTTAGAGAGGTCAAACGGAGACTAAGCCAAGGGCCATTCTGATTTCTTTAAATAACTTTTTAGCACGCCAGGCCTTGTACGATCTGGCCCGACCAGACAAGCAGCGGCATGGAAAAGAAGTCCAGTTTTTTGTAAAGCCCGACTTCTGTCACCACACTGTTGAGAAGAGGTGGCAACTACGACAACTCATAACCCCATTTCAGAACAAGGAGGCGCATGCCTTTTTACTTAACCCAGCCACATTAAAAGTAATTAGCAAAGGCCAGCCAAAGAATGCCTAGATTCTTTACAAAAAATAAGAAAATGGGACCGCCGGACGATATCGGCATGAGCCTGTATAATATAAAAACAACACAAAAGTTAAATATATTTACATATGTAAACATCTTGGGTTAATGCCACAGTAATAAAAAGAGGGGACACAGAGGTGCAAGTCTCTCTCCATCATAAGGGCCATTGGCCCTTTTGCCTATGTAGAGAGAACTTGGTGGGGGAGGGAGGGGGGCAGCTGGGGACACGGGTTGGGTGAGGGGAAGGAGGCTGGGTATAGCGGTAGGGAGCTGAGGGTGGCACAAGGGTTGGGGAGCAAGTAGAGGGGAGGGGTAAGGAGAAAGATGAGATAGAAAAAAAGAAATCAGAGACATCCGTCTTTATTGGAAATAATAAATTGCAGATGCTAGATCAGCAATGGCCAGATTAGGGAGAAAACATTAAAAAACCATGGATAAATTTAGGATGTATTCATCTAATGTTGGTGGCCTAAATGATAGAAAAAAAACAAGAAAGGGTATTTGAGATACTTAGAACATTGAACCCAGATCTAATATGTTTACAAGAAACGCATATCCCATGGCGAAACAAGAGTCTTTTAGAGATTAGGGGCTACTGCTTGGTGGCGTGCTCTTCCCAGGATACTACGATTAGAGGGGTCGCAATATATACTAGACAACGGGATGGACCGGCAGTATGATCAGTAGCAGATAAGTGGGGGCGATAGTAGAATTACCAAATCGGCTGAGATGTGAATGTCTATGGTTCTAATTTAGATGATGCTGTTATTTGGGACGAATAAGAAATAGAGCTAGCTAATTGGTCCCAACGTTTGATAGTATGCGGTGACTTTAATATACATCAGGATGTGATTAATACCCAGAAACATGGCCTGTGTGATGTATGGCCAGAAAAACAACGAAAAGATCCTGGTTTTACATACTTCTCCAATCCACACATGAAATTCGTACGGCTGGAATAATTTCTTGCCTCCCACTTACTGATAGGTAACTTAGATATTATTAAATTGCCCCAATTATTTTCCGACCATAATCCTCTGATCTTGGAGTTAAGGGGGATTCCGAAGGTTAGACAAAGGGCTTCATGGTCATTCGATAAAAAGCTGCTGGCTGATGACGAATTCTGCACATATATTAAACAATGGACGCAAGAGTTTTTTGATTGTAACAGATATAGCGCATCTCGTGAGGTGGTTTGGTATACTTTTAAGGCTGCCTGGAGAGGTCAGACAATTGGATATGTAGCTTACACCCAGAAACAACGCGAGATACAATTCGAGCTATTAATTAGTAAACTGTCTAAACTAGAGGCAGAACATATTCAGATAATCAATAAAGGTGGTCCTGAGGGCTTATTGGCCGAACAAATGACTAAACTAGCTATAGTCAAATCAGCAATAAATGCATACTTTCAGACCAAAGTGGCCCAGATGATTCAAGCTTACCGTGGGGAACTATAAGAATATGGGAGGCTACGGGGCGACTTTTAGCCCGAAGAATAAGGCAGAAAGCTGCTAGAAATAACATATTAAAAATTAGGGATAGAAATAACCATCTAGTATCCGGACCACAGGAAATTATTGGGGTATTCGAGGAATTTTACACCAAGCTATACCAATCGGAGGAATGCTCGGTTGAATATGATGAAATAGCAGAGGAACACCATCTGCTACCAAGATTAGACCCTAAGGCCGCTGTGGAATTAGAAAGAGAAATAACTATAGGTGAAGTGCAGGAAGCACTAGAATCTCTATCACTGGGAAAAGCTGCATGCCCCGATAAAATTCCCATAGAAATTTACATAATATTACTGCCTCAAATACTCCCTATTATGCAGGACCTTTGTGAGCATACAATATAGAGGGATCCCACCTGGATCGTGGCAGGATACGGATGTGGTTATCTTTCTCAAAAAAGATAAACCACCAGAAGTGCCATCATCGTACCGCCCAATATCACTTATGAAAGCGGATGCGAAAGTCTATTCCAAAATAATGGCCACTCGATTACAAAAGACTATTGCTGCACTTATATCACCCTGGCAACATGGCTTTGTTCCCGGCAGGGGGACCACAGACCATACAAGGCGTGTTATCTCTATCTTGGATATCGCAGAGGCTGATGAGAAAGACATGGCTGTGGTCCTCCTGGACGTGGAAAAAGTCTTTAATCGAGTGGCCTGGCGATATCTATGGAGGAATTTGGTAGATAGAGGATTTCCCGCTGGAATTATAAGGGCTCTCCAGGCTATGTATTTTAAACCGCATGCTCAGATTCAAATTATGGGGTACACTTCCAGGAGGGTGGAGATTGCCAGAGGTACGCGCCAAGGCTGTCCCTGCTCTCCTATTTTGTTTGCATTTTATTTGGGTCCTATTATTACTCGTATTTTGCACAACCAGTTGATAAAACCAGTTAGAATACAGGGCCATGAGACGAAAATTTTAGCATACACAGATGATATTGCGATCATAACAGCAGAACCTCGAACGACCATTAAAGAAATTGAAAATATGGCAGAAAAATTTGGGGAGAAGTCCGGCTATCTTTTAAATAAAACCAAAACACAAATTATATGCTCTTCTAAGTGCCGGCTCCAAGACTCTCGAGTAACCGAGACATCTACGTATCTAGGGGTCAAAATAACAGCGGAAATTAATAAACTTTGGGCGATCAATATTGACCCAGTGCTGCAAACAAACAGCGAGCTTAGACGTATCAATAATCTACATCTCACAATTGGTAGAATTAACGTAATCAAGATGAAGATATTCCCTAAGATTTTGTACTTAATACGCGCAATACCACTGGAACTTGCCGCTACTAAAATACCTAGAATTGAGGCTATGTTTTCTAAATTGATTTGGGGATACCAAAAGGTACGACGGGCCTATAAATATCTGACGCTACCTAAAGAACGGGGAGGGTGGGGAGCCCCTAGCATACGGCTTTACTGCTGGGCTACTGCCTCACAACAATTTGGAAGCCTCCATCATCTTCAAATGGGAGAGACCCACCATATATCAACTTGCTATGGGGGATGATGCCGCAGGTTTATTGCAACGACAAAACTACCCAAAATATAAAAAACCTTGATATAAATGCACTCAGAGTGCGCTAAAGACCTGAAAAAAAGTGGAAGAGATCTGTCAAATTAGCAGGTACAATATATATACACATCACTCTAGCATTCAGATCTTTTGACATTAGCACTCTATGATGGAATGGTCAAAAAATGGGAACAGGCGGGGATTACAGCATTGGCATATCTCTATTCCAATGCAGACAGAAAGACCTTTTTAGAACTAGCTCAAGGGTTTGACATATATGAAAACTCATGCTTTAAATATCTACAAATACAAAATCGAATCAAAGGGCTCCCTATAGGACTCATTAGAATGGATCCGCTCCCTATATTAAAAATAATGAAAAACCCAGAAAGTAAAATTAAGGATTTTTATCAAGAACTATTGGCAAAGAAACCGGATGATATAGCTAAAATAGAATCTAAGTGGGCTAGTAAGCTCGAGGATGGGGAGGTAGATATAGATCGGGTATTAGAGATCGTGATTAAAGTTTTTATGTCAGCCAACCTTAAAGCTCAACAATATAAAATGATCTATAATCTCCATTATACGCCCGCCAAATTATTTGGGTGGGGAAAGAGACAGACTGATAAATGTCCGAGGTGCCAGATGGGCCCGGCCGAAAGTATTCACATGTTTTATGCTTGCGAAAAGCTGAATTTGCTAAAAGAGGGTATTGAAAAATTCTGGCTCCAGCTATTAAACAAAGTGATCAAAATTACTCCAACTTTGATTCTTTTAGGATATGATATACGGGTAAATTTAAATCTGAGGTAGAGGGACTTTGTGTTTTAACAATGGCGATAGCACGCTTACTGGTAGCCACGCTATGGAAGGTATAGTGAGCCACCCACATATTATCAATGGCTGTATAGACTAATACGTAGGTCGTCAACAAATCACTCTGTATTAATGCAAAGGGATAAGGCAGGAATATACGGGAACCCCTCATAGCATGGATGGAAAGAAATGAGCGACAAGGGATTGGGTAGGTAAATATGTATAACTACGAAGGACATATGATCAGGATGTGTAGTATAAACGGTGTATGTATATTGAAACTGTAAATTTCAGTATGTTATTCTGGCCAGTAGGAAATGTAGATATTTGTTAACCATAGGTAAAAATGTGACAAGATCTGTACGATATCTCAGATTTCAATTAAAAAATAAATAAAAAAAAGTTAAAAAAAGGGAGACCCAGACAATAAAACCTCATGAAACAGAAACAGAAGTGGGCCGAAGGGTAAGAACAAAACAAACCTGAAGTCAATTTAGAGATAAGCAGGAAATATTCATGTGATATTGAAAGCCCCTGTAATTGGCGGAGTGTTGGGTTTCAAAAGTTATGTGGATAGATCCGCTGCTGAAATGTGTAAATTATCAAAAGGGAAGAGATCTGGAAAGTCGGTGTATAAGCCAGCAAACACACAAAAAAATAAGTAGCAGGAGTACAACAAGAATGATCAATCTACGCCGGTAGATTATAACAACTAGTGGCTACAAACCCATCTTACCTCTAAACAATATTTTAAATAAATTTTCATATGCTTTTTTAGCTAATCAAGTATAGAAGTGGTATCACCTACGGGGATAATAGTTTCAATAAGAAACTATTTGTTGCAAGTCTACTGTATTTCCTCTCCAGTGTATGTGCTGCTTGCAGTTTTAAATCAAAGACAACGTGCTTTTCGGAAATAGAATCCCAAGCATTTTTTAAATAATTTTAGTCAGTAGCAGATTCCATCTAGTTCAAGACCCAGGATGTTGGAATGATTCCGCGAGATTCTGCGGAGTTCAGCCAACTGCCGTAAAATATGCACATTGTGCTGCTCACTCTGCAATTTAGCACAAGTAGTGCGAGCAGTGCTGAAAAATAAGCCTTAACTGCACCATTACAGTTAAATTTGCTGCTGTTCAAGTAGAAAATCAACTTGCGTAGCAGGCCTCTGACCACGACCACCTGCGTTAGCAAATCGCGCCAGCGGATGACAAATTTCACTGACGCTCGAATTTCTGGAACATCGCAGGAAACCAATTCCTCCACACGGCAATTGGCAGGAATTGGCCAGAACTCAGCTTTACAATACAAAGTGACCAAATTCCCAGAGCGGAACAAAAACATTCAGCTCATCCCTAGCTCGAATACGAAGAATCAGCTTCTGACAAACACTTGAACTGCCTATGGATTTCTAGAAAATGATAATCAATTGCCCACTTAAAGAGGCAGTGTTCAAACCACTGCGTGATCTACATATGCCCTTCCAGGTACTTCCTTAATTCAAGCTCTCACACCTTTTACTGCAAAGGTGGCATGCCTGCCTTTTTCAGGTGACTGTAAATTTTTCCACAAGCCGAGTACCACAACAAGTACTTTTTCATTATGTGCACTTGGTCTTCAAGCTTATAACAATCACTGTCTTTGTTACAATTGAAACAAAAAGCCTAAATAATCTCCAGGTTTGTCTATACCAAGCTTTACTGTGTCCGACAGAGGCCAGTGTCAATCCAGTTACTACTTTCGTCTCATCACTTCTGCTGAGATTTATAAACACAACTTAGGTGCTCTCACTCTAAAAAAGCAGTTGACGGGAAAGTAGATGTGTTGCGTTCATATAGTGTGTACTTGTTGGTGTATCTCTTGCTGATTATTGCGGAGATACAAATCATAGACAAGGCTTGTCGAAGGAGTCCTTGACTTTCAGCTGTGATTCAACGGGGTGTGCAGATGTCAAAACCTTAAGAACTACTGACTGAGGAAAATGAGAAAGTAAACAATGGAAGGTACAGAATTTACTGCAGTTCATTCCCATTAAGTGACTTGATAGCAAGAGAATCATAAACTTGCTGTGTAGCGAAGGTATTAGGCGTGATATTTTTTTTATTTTTTTTAGACACTCATAGTCCTGAGCAAACAGTCTAGATTCACTTGCGCAGTGTGTAAGCGCAATAATAAAGACTGACAACTCCAAGGGACGATATGGAAATATGAATATCCCAAGTGTTGGCCTGTGACTATGAACTCTGTGCTTGACTCGAAGGCATACCGGGATTTTGCGTTAACTGAATGATTGTAATATACAGGCGCTTAACAGAGTGGAGGATGTTACCAATACTAGGCATCTGATATTAAAACTGCTGTAAGACTCTCAAGGGAACTTGACTGATAATAGGAATCGTTTAGCTATCAGAAAGAAATCTTCCAGGAGTTGATGCAATTACATCTTCTGAGATTGACAAAGATGGATTTATTTTGGCTATGGAAGGCCCAGAGCAAGAATCAGTGGTAACTTTTAATTATAACTGCGCAACTATACTTTGAACTGCTGTTAAAGAGTGATAGCAGTTACATTATTCAGCATTCTGATAAGAATGTAGCCTTCCTTCGCAATATTAATCTTATCCCAACTTAGCATTGTCAATGCCTGCTCACTCAAGGATTTTCCCCAGAAGTTCTCTCACGACTGGCCAGATACTCCAACCCCTGAAGAAACCTACAGTAGACGCTGATGATATCAGCAACTACAGGCCATCACTCACCTACCACTCAATGGCAAGATCATTGAAAACGCAGTTTATGTTCAACTCTAAGGTCACATCAATGCTAACCATCTCATGTGTGACCATCAGCCTGGCTTCAGATCACGCTGCAGCACGAAGACCGTCACCTTGCACATCGTGAATGATGCCTGCTTTACCATAGATGAAGTGGACCCTCTACCTCCTGATATTGCCTCTCTGCTGCCTTCGACTTAGTTGACCCTCCCACCCAAATATGCATGCTTGAGGGGAGAATAGGACAAACTGGCAATGTACTTCACTGGTTCTTAGACTACCTTTCCAACTGACACTAGTTTGTGCCCTTGCAAACAAATCCCCATCATATGGGGAGTGCCCCAGGTTTCGATACGGTCTCCTGTCATCTTCAACCTTTATATGTAGCCACTTGCTGCTCTACTCACATATACCAGCATCAAGATTCACCAATAGTCTGATGCAGAGAAGATATTCAAGTATATTTGTGTATTTTCAAACATACAATGCCTCAAGCACAGCGTGCATATCTTGCTTGTCAAACGCCTACCTGAAGCTTAACCCATCCAAGACAATTCTTATTTGCCAAGAACAGCAAACAAGATACAATATACATACATGGCACAATGACTTGAACGTTGACAGGTTTGAGCCCCAACTCTCACTGAATGCCAAATCACTTGGATTAACCATGGACACCAACCTCTTCTTCAAAGAACAAATTGCCAAAAAATACAAAGACTGCAGCAAGACTCATCCAGGGCCTGAAGAAATATGATCACATCATCCCCAAGTTGATGGAACTCCATTGGCTCCCCTTGCCAGTATGCACCATCTTCAAAACTAGCTGCATCGTTTACAAAGCTATCACAACTAGCACCCCCACTTATCTCACAGACAAGCTCACCATATCTGGTGGGTCTCCGCACACCCACAGCCATGACACCAAGACACTGTAGGCTAAGAAGTCTAAAAAAGAAAAAACAAGACAACTGTTCTTTTCCATCTATCTAGCCAGGATGCAAGGCATGCACCATCTGAACACAAAACAACTGAAGAGGGGCAAATGTGCCCACCAATGGAAATTTGGGATAAAGTGATGCTCCTTTAAAAGAACTAGATTTACGAGTATTTTTTTTAACCACAAGTTTGATCTCAACGTTGCTCAGCCTGTTGGTTTGACTGCCGATAGAAGAGTACAACGAATCGGTAAGGCTGATGGACAGCTCTCATCATGCAACATTACTGGTTTGACAAAAAATTCAACCGGAATTGTGACCTGTACTGATCTTCATGCTACGCAAACAACTGATGGACGGAATGTTGAATAAATCATACAATCACCCCCAGTCAAGAGATCTGGGTTAAATCCATTGTTCTTTTGCTCGCCATGCCACCCCAGTTTAGACCCAGCCATATGCAAATCAGTCTTGACCGTGTGCCTCATGGGAACAGTCCATAATGAACTGCCATCTGATCATCAGTTTAGTCCGATCTGTATTCTAGAACCGTGGATGACAAGTTTCCACATATAACAATAACTAGCTAGTTCATCCCCCAGGAGGAGGTCAAGCGGAGGCCTTTTAAAAAGATTTTCTTTAAGTATCGGGATTAGCATCTCTCCGACTCTAGTGGATAAGCTTACTGTGAAAAACTATGTTGGCGAGTTATACTCTAATTTTAGGGAATGTCTATCGTTAACTGTTGATGCATGAAAAGAATAGAATTAGAAATTTTTAAAGTCAAATTAGGAAACTAATGAAAAAAACATGGGGATAAGTATGGGATTTTAATCGTGGATTCAATAGTCATTTGTGTAGCAAATTAAGGATGAATATTCGTGCTCTGAATAAAAGTTGGTGAGAAGGGAGAGGAGTTACCAGGCCGAAGAAGTGTAAAAGAGGCCAGCTAGAGGTCAACAATTTTTATGCTGCTCTCTAGAGAAGTCTGAATGTCAGATTCAGCATAGAAATATCTCCACAACCACCGGTTATAAGCAAGGGAGCAACTAATACATTGGATTATACTGTCACTGACATTATTCACTTTAAATGAATTAAAGATTAAATTGAACCAAGTGGAAAACGTAATTGGGCAAAGAGAGACAAATATAGAATCAGAGACATAAGATGGTTCTTTAGGTTGGCATAATTTGGAGCTCATGATTGGAAGAGCACTAAATGACTAAATGAATCTGACTACAAAGTGGGAACTTTGGATTTATGAGACTATATAGGAGGAAAACAGGTGACAAACAGATTGAGAACTGCTAGAAGACTCTATAGTACTCCATGATTTGATAAGGATTGTATTGTGTTTAAAGAAGCAAGTAACAGCACTATCCCATAAAATTAAAATGGCTTGTTCCACGATGGTGCACAATTGATACTGCTAATGGGAAGAGTAAATTGGGACGCTATGGGTGAAGAATAAGAAGAATTTCTGAGATCAGTTGCAAGGTGTTGTCAAAAGTCAAAATATCTGCAGACTGACTCATAATTAAGGTACACTGGATGCAATGGAAAATATTAATGTACTCTACAGTAGTGGCAGGGTATCAAGTGGGCGATAATGTTCTTGAGTAAAATATATGCACACTTGATATGAAGGCACTTAATAGAACAAACTGAAAGATAGGTAGATGCCCCACAATGGGAACAGCTGGGGTTACAGAAAAACCATCAATAATGGATTTTAGCCCGGGTGGCAAATAAAGCCATTAGGTTTGACCCCAACCTCTATTCCTGTGTGGTTGACTATATAGCCATCTTCAATTAAGTCAGCCATCTACCTCTATGGAGAAAGCTGCACAATAGAACGTTGATTGCTGCCAATAGAGCTGGGCTGCTAGAAGGCCGCACATTAGTGGGACTATGCTGACTGAGTGTACTATCCGTCCAACATCCGTGTGCTAGTGGCCTCATCATTTACACCTGAACAGTGTAGCACGCATAGTGAGGCTGGGAATTCACTTGGGACCAGTACACCTGCTAAATATAACGCCAGAGACACAGTGGCAGGGAGGGGCACACTGCACTGCTGGATCGAAGCCTGTGAACACGAACATCCGAGTTGCATCCGGGACCAAAGGGGAGTCGGATGGCGATCCTGCGCTTTGTACAGGCCGGATCCACCAATAGGGTAAGCGGCCGGTGGGAGGCGTACTCAGAGTGCCGGACAGAGGCCTAACTGGTAGTGACCAAGTTGGAGTGGGGCCTCGAACTTGACATTGCCAGGGTGGCACCAGATTAGCAGGCCTGGCACGAAAGACACATATCCTGTCCTGCCCGGAGAATGCCCGACTTCACAGGGACCGTGTGTGGAGTCTCATACATTGTATGCCGGTGTGGCCAACTTCAAGTCTGCACTTCAATCGGAGAAGTGGTGTCAGCACAGAGCCTACCAAGGTTAGCGGTCTTTCCCCCTGCCTGAGAGTGGCAGCTGACGCAGCCTGTATCTGTATGTCCTACGGCTCTGATGGGGGCTCCCGCTGAATGTTTAGGGCCACGGCCGTGTCTAGGCGAGGTGACACTATAGCAGATACACGGGTGAGTGATTGATTTAAGGACACCTCATTACTGTAGTCTTGCATTGGGGGGGGGGGGTGATGTTCATGCAAGGCTGGGACCCTACGTGCCAGACTGCCTTTTACCGTGTGGGCCCCACTCTTCACCCATGCTACAGCTACACGGTTGACATTGCCGGGGGCCCCGGGCTGTGAGTGGTGAAAGCATATTGTGGGACTGCTCGTGTAGAACCCAGTGACAGTGATCCCCTGCACCCTGCCGCCTGGAGCGAATATTCCTCCTTATAACGCATGCCTTCACTTCGCATGCAATTACAGCGCGGTCGTTACAATGACCACGTTACAACAACGCATACCATTTCCCCGCAAGTCGTAACAACGACTTGCGGAGGGGGGCGCTAGAATTTTGAATAGAATAATTTACTATTCCAACTCCAGTCTGTGCAACAGTAGGGAAGGTGTTGGATTTTAAATCCAACACCTTCTCCCACCTCCGCAAGTCGTCGTTACGATTTGCGGGGTAATGGTATGCGTTGTAATTGCATGCAAAGTGAATGATTCTTTGCAAGGGTTGTTTACTCCTGGAGCACATAGCTGGTGTGACTTGATACGTGTGAGCACACCGACATCAGTGACAACATGGTTAAGCAGGTCAAAACTACAGTTTGACACAAAAAAGTCGTCCAGGATATGCAATGCTCGCCATCACCTCACTGAGCCACGGACACTCTTATGTAGGACATTAAATTCATACTAGCACACATGAGGCGTAATCTCGGCCAAATTGAATCCAAAATAGATATTCTGTCTAAATGTCTAGATCACAAGAAAGAGCAAATAGATAAGCATGACACCTGTGTGGAGCAATTGGAAAGCAGACTAAATGAAATTGTACACAGCGCCGTCTTGCACAACGTCTCGCACAACAAAAAACAGTTACAAATAGAAGAAGCATTTGCAATGCAATATGTCTCGCACTCATGCGAGTTTGAGCTATGGGCATTGTAAATGACAACGCCTTTATTTATATTTTGGGTTTTAAAACACAAAAGGCATTGTCATTTACAATACTAATAGCTTAAACTCTTGCAAATTCGAGACCTATAGCATTGCAATAAAGGGCCTTCTCGACCACTTGTTAGATTGTAAAATATCAGAGGAAGAGACTGGCCTGCGACTTGATAGTAGTGATAAATAGTGCAGTGAAGAAGAGGTGTAAGTGTTGTAAATTACACAAACACAAACTGTGAAGTGAAAGTTACATATGATCCGAGCAATAAACACTAACAAAGCGCTCCAACACCTTTTGCTCTGCGATTACACTGTCGCGGCTCAGGAGGAAGAACGGGAGGTGGGGGCTAGATCCTAGCCAGTCCGTGATTTGAGTGTGCAGTGTGGCATTGCGTAATGTCATTGCTGTCTTTGGCTTAATAAAAAAAACACTCCAGCTTTAGTAGGGCCATGGCTCCACCTCCTGGTGCAGGGCAGGCTGCGCTTTATGGCAGGCATGAAGGGAGGGAGAGATGGTCCCGGCTGCAGCTTCGGCCTCGTCAGTGCCCCTGCTATTACTAGTGGGCGAGAGGCGTGAAGGTGGTGGTACTGGTATTCGTGGTAGTATTGGTAGTTGTATTGGTGGTGGTGGTATTGGTATTGGGGTTGGGGTTGGTGGTGGTGGCGGTGGTGGCGGTGGTGGTGGGTGGGATTGGTGGTGGTGGTATTGGTATAATTGGTCTTGATGGTGGTATTGGTGATGCTGGTATTGGTGGAGGTGCTAGTATTGGTGGAGGAGGCAGTATTATTGGTAGTGGTAGTGGTCGTATTAGTGGGGGTGGTGGTATTGGTTGTATTGGTGGGGCTGGTATTGGTGGAGGTATAATTGGTATTGGTGGAGGTATAATTGGTATTGGTGGTGGCAACAATCATTACATTTTGCAGCAATAGTACAATAAGAGCAAATACAGATTTGAGACAGTAAGTCATTACAATCAATGTGGGCTAACCAAGCATCAGATCTGTATTGGCAGAGACTCAGATTCCTCCTCGGAGACCTTAGGGTGGAGGCATGCAATCCACCCGCCCTAGACCCTATGGAACTTAGGTGGGCACTGTCTAGCATTATAGGTTACTTTGTCAGAGGCCATATAGAGGTCCATACCCTTTCTCCATTCAGACATAGTTGGCGGCTCAAGGGCTCGCCAGCGTTTTGCTACATCTCTCTTTGCTACCTCGCGAACAGAAGAATAGTTTGGCCAAGGGAACATCAACATCGTTGGTTTTACCCAAAATTACATACTTAGTGTTGTCAGGGAGTGTTGCTCCTACCACCTTACCCAATTTGTGCATCACCTTCTTCAAGTATGTGTGTGTGATCGGGTAGACCCACAGGGTGCAGCCGAAGTCTCCCCTCCGCCCTCTACACCTCAAACATTCTGGGGACATCACCGTCCCGATTTTATGGAGCCACTATCAAAGTAGACCCAGCGTAGAATTTTAAGTTGGATAAGTTTCAATCTCGATTTGATTGCCACGTCTTTGAGTGCATTAATGTTGCCTACCAATCAAGATTATCCTGTTCCCATTCCCACTTAGCCCTCAGTTTTTTTAGACCATCGTTGCGTTATTGTTGGTTTTATAAACTGAGGAGACTGCTTTGTCTATCAGTTCTCCCATCAGGAGCCTACCTTTTATTGGAGTATAAGCTGGAAGGTTCAGGTCTATACAGTCTGCCCTCCATGCATGTCTGAGTTGTAATTATCGGAAGCGATGCATGTCGTTGAGTTGGTAGTCTCTCTGAAGAGCCTGAAAGGAGATAAAGACTCCATTCTCAATATGGTCACCCACTTTAGAAATACCGATTAAGTACCAGGTTTGGAAGCTGGGGGTTTTCCCCAGTTTTTTGAGACACGCCCCCATCTGTAAGTTGAATTTCTGGACTCTGCTCTTGGCTCTGGCCTCCAAATCATGCAGAGAAATGTTTCCGGGGCTGCATAGAACTGAATGGGCATGCAATAAATAATTGCAGTTGCCACTGGACAAGGCATTCCGCTCAGCCGCCCATCTCCAACTAAGTTAGGTTGTTTGCCTGCCTCCCTAGCCTCCACAGGGATGAATTCCATAACTAATTGTTTTGCTTATAGGCGGGGCACTTTTGGAGTGAGCGGGGATGTTTTGAGGGTGCTGTGTAGGAAGAAGGGTACATGGGACATTAAAAAAAAGTCTAAATATGTTCAGCTGCCACAAGAAAGGGGTTAGCCTTGAAATGGTCATAAGCTACTCATATGTAGGTATGAGGTTTATCGCAACATGATGTTGGAATAAGCTGCTGGATAGTTTTGAAACAGAAGTCTTGGCAGTTACTAGCGGGATATGGTTTTAACTATGATAAAATTACAGCTATTAGCAAAATGTTGGAAAACAAAAAGTAATAGTTGAATGGTCAATTTTATAGACGATTATGATAATTTACCTCATGTTATATCATAAAATAACTTCCATGTGTACTTCCCCTGGTTCGTAGAGGTATTTAGCCGCTCTGTACTCAGCCCCTTGAAGGACCGAATGGGAGGAGGCGCTAACGTAGTCTAAAGAATTGGAGACCAACAGGCTTTAGGTTTGTGAACTGAAAGATCATTCGCAAGGTTTAAAATACAAGCACCCAAATGCAGAAATATGTAAGAGTATGCTCTTCTCCATGCTGAGGGGATGTGGTAGGAATTCCTATACTATATACCTGCCCAACACCCATGGTTTCTGGGTCCAGACAAATACTATTTGTGTCCAATCTCTGGGATTTCAATGGATTGAATCATCAGAGTTGGGACCTCGCTCGAAACTGGACAACTTGGTGATCTCACCATGGCAGCTTCTGAGGCCAAACTTACTTTCAGCAGTTGAGGCCATTTTTAAATGGGCACAGGATGCTCGTATGAAGGCGGCGAGGGGAGGGAGACTAGGGGGCAATGGTGCATCCACCATGCTTATCAGGGATCCCATCTCGGGGTTGGAGTTTTCTAACGCAGCTATGACAGATGTTGACAACACTGATCTCTTAGTCATGCTGCCAATCTAGCTCACTCAATGCTTTGTATTTAAAGGAGGACGTTCACGACCAGACCTCTTTGGAGATGCTGGAGACTTCTTCCAGGTCATTCTTGGCTTCACTCCTCTGCAGTCTCTGGCTATTCAGAGAGAAGCAAAAGCATCCTGGACTTCTCCTCAGTCTCTCTCCTCCTGCAGGGCCAGGGAAACTCCATCCCTCTCTGAGTAGGAAGTCAGGCTTTCTAAGCTTCAGGCAGGCCATCAGCTCTTCTAGAAGGAAGTACAGAAAACAGGTGATGTCCCCTCACCTCTGGGAGATCGTCTGTCAGGCAGACACCAGCTCTAGTCACACAGCAGTCCTTTGAGTTCTCATCACATTACTCTCTTCCTTGGCCATGAACAACTTGGAAATGGAACAATGTTAGGATGTTTGGATTCCACTTTTATACACATTTTTCAGAGAGGGTATGTGAACAAGTTTAGAGTGGTTCTTCTTTAAATGTAATTCTCTGGCTGTTCCTCAGTCACAGCCTTTGTGCAAAAAGATGGATCTCACAGCAGGTAGCAACAATGCTGGCTCCAACAGGAGTATCCAAAACAAGGGCATAATGAAGTGTGTGTTCTCTGCACCTGGTTGACATCAGTAATCCGGAACAGACAAAAGGACAGGCTCTACCTGGAATCTTCCTCACCTTGAGCAACAGAAACTACAATCTCAATCATCTTGTAAATAACAGTGCAAATAAATTGGCAGTCAGTCTTTTACTAGCAATGTTTTATTGAATTATTAAAGGAAGACTTGTCTCTATCCTCTCTCACTTCAGTGTCCTGGTCTCCAACCTCTAGCCACAGGAATGGAGTCAATATACTTCCACTGTCTGTTGTAGCTGTATACACTCGATGCTAAACTAAGTGGCATCTAAATCTGATCCCAATGGACCAGGTACTCCAAATCTCACTACACACAAAGTCCAACTACCACACTTTTTACACATTCACTGCATATACAGCCACTTTTAATGTCAACAAAAGATCTAGTGTTCATATAACACAACAGCAGAACTTTACATGATTGGTGCAATAGATACCATCTCCATAGCACAGAGAAAAAAAGCCACAAAAACTAAGGACACTACCGCCGATGCTTTATGTGATTCACACAGGGCAGAGACAGTAATCCTGCTATGAGGGTATGCTTTATGCACCCCTCAAATACTAAGGCCTCTAAATTAGAGTGATGCCCGGGCCAAAGTAAAAGTCAGGATATCAGTTTCACTAGCAGTCAGCACTCAAGAGTTGGGATACATGCCTGTTCAGCATGCAGGGGCATTTTCATGTTACTAAGGCCCTACAACAGTACAGCAAAACGTGCCCATGGACTTTCACACAATATGGGCATCACAACAAAAGAATGATAACAGCAAACTGTTTCTCCCAATGAGAAAGTGCTGCTTTAAGCACCGCCCAGTTTCCCAGGCATGTGGCCGAACGCAAAATGATGGGGTCCCCTGTAAAATGTCAATAAGGGGTCCACGCCTCCAATAACTCAAATATTCATAGGCTTTGGGCTAAATAGGGTCCTTGCAGGGGGCCTGTGTTGAGCCCCTATCCCAGGCCCAATGCAGAAGAGTCACCTATATCATTTTAACTTCCCAACTGGATGTACACAATTTTGGTTTGCCTCCCAACCAATCCCATGAACAAAACTTCTCGCACAACCAACTAATCTTGCTCTAAATACCAACAAATATGTGCACATGTTCAAGCAGACGTACTTTCAACTTTCTATTTAGGATGTTTGGAAAGACAAAAGATGCTTATAAGTGCCAAATAGCAGAACTACATGCAACAAAGTTTGTTTACTAGGTGGTTTACAAATAAGATTGTTTTGTTGTCACATTACACTGCAACTTCCCTAAATGAATTACTTAACAATACACAGAAATTCTGAATTATAAGATGATATGGGCCTATTTTATAACTGTAAATAGTTAAAAAAATTTACCCTGACAAAGTTCAATACTACACTTCAGGGAAGATTACCATAGGCAACTATTTAATGAATGATACTACGTTCTAAGCATTTACTCCCTTTTAAACACAAATGGAACTATGCTAAAAGGTTTTCTTGCAGCAAACTATGCGCAAACTACCACCACCCACCCTGCACATAAAAGAAAATGGATTGAGAGAATCTTACCATTACAATGGGTCTCATGGTTGAGTGATCACTGGACGTTATTGCTTCATATTCACTCCAGTCCGGAAATCTAGGGACCTCTGCTCGAAAATGGGGTCTTTTTGGATACGGCTTCAAAGGTGAAGATGGTGGAAATCTTTAAAAAGTAGAATCTAATTAATAACCACTTCGATTCACTAAAGTTCTTTCAACTATCTAATAACAACTATCTAACAACAAGAGCAAATCCAGGAACCCTTACCGCAAATTAATTTCTCTTCCACTCCGAAATGTTTACAATGCCATCCAGAAAAAGAACATGAGCACCATTACATCCACATAAGATGTCAATGCAGTCGCGGGGGGTGGAGGGTAGGGGTGCAGGTATAGAAGATACCTTAGCTGGCACGATCGGGTCCCGCGCCGTCTTCCTCGCAGAAAGCAGGCAGCCTCCCCCCAAGCCAATCACAACGTTGCAATGGCAGCGTTGTGATTGGTGGGGACGACGCCCAGCCAGGCGTCTATAGGGAGGCCATTTTCTCCATGCAGCCTACATGGAAAAAATGGCAGAGCGCACATGACTGGTTTGGTCGGCCCCAGAGGGCAGACCAATCAGTCAGGGCCCGCAACATTGGGCTAGCCACTCCTCCCCTGCCCTGTTGCAGGACCGCCCCCCCCCCCACCAAACCCTTCTGCTTTCTCAAAGTACGAGAAGCAGCAACATGAAATGGTATTTATGTTACTGCTTCTCGCACTGCGGGAAAGCAGTGGGGCGACGCTCCTCCACACAATTGGAGGAGACGCCCCTGTATCAATGGAGTAGCTGAAGTATTTAATTTCAAGGCTAATTTACTTAGAAATATTGTTAACAAGCATTTACAATGCAATGGTCTCGGCAATATTATAGGTAGAGCTATTCGTATTGCTCATTATTTTTTTATTATTTTTGTATCCCTAAATAAATGGCATTGTCATTTCTATTGGCATTAGCTTTTTTGTTGCATATGTGATACCTATTGCATTAGCAGAGAGAGAGTGAGGTAGTGAGATAGTGAGATAGAGAGAGTGAGGTATTGAAATAGAGAGTGAGGTAGTGAGATAGAGAGTGAGGTAGATAGAGAGTGAGGTAGTGAGATAGAGAGAGTGAGGTAGTGAAAGAGTGAGGTAGTGAGGGAGAGGGATGTTGTGAGGTAGTGATATATAAGCATAGAGTGATGTTGTGATGTAGTGAGATAGAGAGAGAGGTAGTGAAAGAGGGAGTGAAAGTGAGTTAGTGAGATAGAATGAGTGAGGTAGTGAGATAGAGAGTGTGTGGCTCATCGATTCCAATATAATATACTTTAATGAACTCGAGTGCAACTCGCCCCACCCCCGACGCCATAACCACACTCTTAAACCATCTACCTTACCGAAGCACATGTATCACATTGAAATGCCTTTTACAAATGCCTCAGCCTTTCTGCTCCAAGCTCGGCAGACGATCCCCTGCCCCCGCGTGTGCACCAATCACTCATTTAGCCCCCAACTAGCCTGCAGCTTCCATCCAACGGGAGGGGGGTAGGAGTTTTGTGAACACAGACAGTGGGTGGGGGTGGGAGCAAAGCAACAGAAATGTAAACAAGCACAGCACGCGAAAGTGAAAGCGACCGCATTTGGACCAAAAATACACACACTTCAATAAAATATGTATTGCTATCCATAAAAGGCTGGTAGGCCTGGGTACACTCAATTAGGGAAGGAAGGGTGGGCGGTCAAGGGATAAACGGTAAGAAAGGGACGTCAGCCAGGGGATAAAATGCAAGAAAGGGAGGGCGGGAGATAGTTAAAAGGGAAGGAAGGTGTGTGGGGGGGGGAACAAAAGGAAAGAAAGAGAAGACATAAAAAATCATTCAGTCAGATACATTTTTGTGAAAAGTCTGGTTAAAATTTGCCAACAGTGGTCAAAGTTATTAGGAAATAAAAAACAATTTTTAAATGCTCTATGCATGTAACTATAACTAGAGAGGCAATATTCCTGCACGTGTGATGGTTTATAATAATGGGTTCAATTTTACATCTCACTCCTAGCTCTCCGTCACAAGTTTTCTGGTACTACAAAATATTCGTTATCGCTTTGCTACGTCAGGGGTTGCATGAAGCACGCCCAGATGGGTGTCTAGAACACTTTGCAAAAGGTAGATGAAAGCAGAGATGAATATCATCGGGAAGGAGTACAATTTTCCAAAAAAACTAAGTGTTGTGTGAACCACTGACCCGAACAATACTATGTCGGATTCGGAAGATATCTGACAGGATGCCAGCCTCACTGCGCTGTACATGCATTAATGCACATAGAATGGTCCGTTTCCGGAATTTGGCTAAAGAGTAGGTTCTTGGGTTAACAAGCGGGAAAAAAAGATTACACATTTTTAACAACCATATAATTAGTTAAATAAAAAATTAATAGCCGCATGCGCGAAAAGTAACCTACTTATTATCTCGCAAGTTGCCACCTTTAAGCACGAACGGTGATTACCTGTTGGGCTACGAGCTTAAATTAACACCACCTCTTCGCCTGGCAAAACACTGAAACCCACGAAAATAAACATGACTGCATTTGCGTACCTTCCTCTCCCTTCAGTCTATTGCAGAGGGGCCACGCGCTGTCCATGAGTACGGCGCGTGCACCTCTGCTATCGCCTGCCATGCTCACTCATTACTAAGCAACAGCGGGCAGGGCCTCTCGAGCAGCGGTGTCGTAATCCATGGAATGACGTAATGTATGATCAGAGTACACACATAAACTTGTCTCTGAAGCTTTATTCAATGTTATATACCGGGACCTGAGTGCGTAGCTACATGAAAGCGTGGCCATCTCTGGACATCTGGGCACCAAATAACAGATGTTTATTTTTACTCATTTTAGTGACCTCCTGGGGATAAACGTCTGCGTGTCCCCACTAGGATTCAGACGTGTGCCCTTGGGGCTAAACAGTGGAACCCTGAGTCAACCGGCTACCTGATCTTGGTGGTACAAAGTGCTCTGCCTAAGATCAAACAGTGACAGCCTCCGGTAGCCATGACTTCGCTACAGCTGTATGCTGGCGTCGAGCCTGTCATACGGGTCTCTCTAATCCCAACAGCATCGACGAGGCCTCCCACATTCCCCCCTACTAATCGCTCACGATCACACGGTATAGTCAAGTGTGGGAGCCGGTTTTAGAAAACATATCACCTCCTGCCCCATACCTGGTGCTCGAAGCTGTTGAAATGAGGAAAGGGCGCTGGGCGGGCAGAGGTACCTGCCTGTGACCGTGTGTGCAGGCATCCCTCCCTGCGAGGAAGCGGGCACCCAACGGCCTCAGGGCTAACGGGTTGTACGATTGAGTGCGCCATGTCCTGGTGCAGGGATTGAAATTGAAGGAAGAACTTCGGAAAATACAGATATTTTGAGTGGCTGTAAGTCCAGCAAAACCGGCCCTTGATACTTGTGCTCTGGGAACTACATGTTTCAGCCTCAGAGCGTAAGTGTAGGACTGCAGGTCATAGAATTCTTTTGAGAGGCCTATTGCCAGGTGTTACTGGCCAGTACTCCCGATAGGACAACAAGTCCCACAATGCATTGAGCTGGATGAGTTGTGACCCCTGCAAGATGCGCCATGAGGCCCGTCATTCTGTCCACCGGGCCGGTTTCTCATATCACTGCTCCTCTGTGTAACCCCGCTCGCCTCATCTACCTCGGATAAAGAAAGAATGACATTTAAAATTAGTTTTACATTCCCGTTTGTATGTATTCAGATTTTCCACATTTCATTAATTTAGCGGCGAAAACGGATTAAAACATCTCGAAAAAGTGACGCCCCGGCGTCGGAAAGGGCTTGTAAATAAGCCCACCCCCCCACCCCCTTCCCCCCCTCCCAGAGCCTTGTGTGGCCTCAGAAATCAGTATCGGATCTTTTGGCACTTCGCGTGTTCAAGTGAACCTGTGCGCACGCGCGCTGTACTGGCGCCTACTGTTAATTTCGTTTACCTACAGGGTTTCAGTAAGACACACATAGACAGACATACAAACTTGAATACACAAAGAAACATTCAGATACCGAGCGGGAGAAATACACATGTAAACAGACACACACAGAAACATTAAAATACAGAGGGAGGGGAAGGCACACTGTCACATGTGTAAACTAACAAACATTGAAACAGAGAGAGAGAGAAAAACAAGCACATTCACACGTAAACTAACAAACATTCAGATAGAGAGAGAAAAACGCAGGCACGCATGTAAACGAACAAACACGCAAACATTCAGACTCAGAGAGAGAGAACAATGCACGCAGTCATACAAACACATTCAGAGAGACAGAAACGAAGTCACACGAAAACAAACGCACACGCTCACAATAATCAGGTACAGAAAGAGAAAAGCACAAAGATCCTCATGTAGGCACACACAGGGAAACATTTAGATGTAGAAGGAGAGAAACGCACCCATACACCCAACGCCGCCCCGCTCACACAGTGAGGGGGTAGCTAATGTGGGGGTCGTCGGGTTATCGTATAAAAGGGTCCCTGGTCCGGAGCCCGGCACGTGGGTGGAGACCGCAGGGTGCGCCGGTCCAGGAGAAGGCGAATCCCTTCCCTCGCCGCCGCCTCTCGCTGCTCCAAATGAACCACAATATTGATTCAAAGTTAGGTAAACACTGCGCACACCTTCCTTGCAGAGAGAGTCTGGCCGCCTGAGCCGAGAGAAGCGAAGAGGAGGAAGGGCAAAGTTCAATGGAAATCATCATGACGTGATGCACTTCCGAACAGACGCCATACGTTTGAGAACACTTCGAAAACATTCTCGTAGGAGTGACAAGCTCATTGCGTGACAACACCGCACGGCTTCATTAGCACCTTCAAACCGAGGGGCAGGGGGAGAGGACAAGCACACCACTGCCTTTCTCCGAGGCGAAGCAGAAATGCCTCGGAGAAACGCAGTGGCGTTTTCAGATTCGGGGGGCGTGTTTCTTTTTCTCTCCTCTTGCCATTGGCTGGAGGAGAGAAAAACACGCCTGAGAAAGGGCGTGACTAGAAAGTGGAAAGAACAGCAAGGAACACGCCCCCGAATCTGGAAAAGACGGAGCCTATTTGGAGGGACGGCTCTCTCCTCCAATGGCTGGCCTCTGTTTAGGAAGCCAGCCAATGGAGGAGAAGCTAAAAAAGAGGCGGGCTAAATAGCCACTCTAGAAAACATCAAATCTCCGACTTCCGGTTCTGCCTTTGGCAGACCGTTAGTCCTCGACCTAAAAATGATCACTAAGGGCCCACCTTAGACTTGCATTCCTTGGCCCCGATTCACTTTTAAGGGTGCTTGCATTAGCGAGCACGCAAGGGTGAGTTAGCAAGTGAACTGGGGAGGGGAGAAGAGAAAGTTCAAAGTGAGGTAGGTGTGGGTGGGTTGTATATACAGCAGGATGCAGAGAGATGCCGCGACAGGGTACATGTCTGGTATGCTAGTGAGATAGATTTATTTTTTGATATGCCTTTTGCACAGGGGCACGTAGAAAAGGCCAGTGATAACCCTTACCGAGAATAAAATGTAGTTTCCTGCGGCTTGTGTCCAGATAAGTACTCTGTTGTACTCGGTTGTATCGCTCTTAGAACTGCAAAGACATTTGAATTCTCAATGGAAATGAGCTAACCATGGGACTAGACACACCTATGGTTCTATTACCTCCATGTTGAAACGCACAAAAAAAAAAAACTGGTTTAAAGTCACAGTTTGTAAATGACATATGTTCAGACTTGTAAAGTAAGGTACCTGTGCACTCAGAGATTAGTTGCGCAAATACCTTTATGAATCAAGTCCTTTATCCATTTCAGCCACTTTAATATATTTTCCCTAGACACTTCAACTTACTTTCCGGAATGAGCAATTAGAAAAAGCTCCTGGGGGGCGTGGCTTGAGCGCCGAAGAAGATGGAGGCTAGCTGATATCGCTCCGGGCCGACCTCGAGGGAGTCGATAGTGTTTCATCTATGGAGGTGCTCTGAGGGTGACTTCGGGGTGAGTTTTGAGTGTCAGAATCTCTGCTGCATCCAAGGATGCCTTTGTTGGGCCGTGGTAAGCCCGCTTTCCTTTGGAACTGTGCCTTAGTTATGCAGCGCGCAACCGTCATTTTGTGCCTCTCTTGACTTTCGCCTCACACAGCGGTCGTCTCTTCATGGAAATGCCACTTTCATCGAGGCGCTTCTTTCTTTCTTTCACCGAGTTTCAGTCCCTAAAGTTCTTTAATAATGCCACGAAGGTAATACCATTTTCCTGATGTTTTCCTCTCTGCTTTGTGGCGCGCTCAGTGACTGACTTTTGTCTCTTCATAATTGCTTCTCAGAAGTGGCGTTTCATTAGTATTTGCTTCTGAGAAAGAGAGGTGGCATATTTGCAACGATATCTTCTCTTTTACGGCAACTATTCTATGTGGCTTTTTAGGTCTCGTTTGGCTATCGTGTAAGCGATCGCTCAGCGAGACTCTAGTAAGGGGCTCACAAAAGTGCTCCCAAAAGTGGATTGCATGGCGAGCACGCGCACAATCACGTGCATCGTGCCGCCATGCAATCCGTTTGGCATCGTACTTCAAAGGGTTCCGCTCCCCGCCTGGAATGCGCTCCCCTGCCCCCGGTAAGCGCGCGCGCCACGCTCCGCCGGGCTGGTCTTGTTTTTCTTGTTTTAATTGCAGCGCCGGCATGCCCAGGTGTATCTTAAACTTTGGAGGCTGCGCCTGGTTTGTTTAGCACGGCGCGGCTCGTAGATGTCCATTTCTCCTCCTGCTCAGGGTCGAGCTTAAATTGTTTTTGTGTCATTTCGGAGAACTCTTTGTTTTTCTTTAATTGCAGCGCAGGCATGTCCAGCTGTATCTTAAACTGTTGCGGCCGCGCCTTTGTTTGTTTAGCATGGCGCGGCTCGTAGATGTCCATTCCTCCTCCAGCTCAGCGTCTCTGCTCCTCAAAGCCCTTCATCTTTCAAAGAGGTGAAGGGGGTGAAGAGGGGGTTAAGTTTGCAGAGACGTCATGAACGGGAATCGGACTCAGCTACTTGCACCACCTTCTCTGCTGCTGCGTCGGGCTTGTTGTTCTTAGTGTTCGAGTTTGTTGCTCTTTCAGCCCCCACGCACTTCCTGCAGCAGCTGAGCCAAGAAATGAGGGGAGCCAGAGTCTCGCAGCATCCCTCCCACCTCCACACGCCCAGACCCCCTCCTGGAAACAGAGCCTCTCGTATCCTGGGTCAGTCCCCAGGGACACTAAATTGCCATTGCTGCACCCCCCCACCTCCATAGTGCTTCTGTCCCCACAGATGGCACTTCATACAGGGATTATAAATCATACGGATTCTGCCCTTGTGTGGCGCTCTCTAGCGTTCTAGCTAGGTTCACGCTACAGCACACTACATAAATTCTGAAGGTGTGCTACCATTGAATCCATTCAGACTCCTCGACTGCTTCTATTATATGTTGTCACTGTGATCGTCCTTCCACTACCTAGCACGGGTACCAGTAATCGCAGGCTGTCTCTGGACGAGCGTCCCTGCAAAAAACCTACCTGTGACTCACCGGTGGAATTGCTTCTTGAAGTCTCATCCCCATGCCCTAGCTGGAGTTTAGTAGAGGTGAGCTGTAACTGCAGCGCCCGCTGTCATCCGATATTAGGAACTTGTTTAGCTCTCCCTTTGTCTCCTCTTTCTATTATACCTGGAGAAACCCTACAGCGAGGAGAGTGCCTCTCCCTTGCATTTCTTATACAATTCCCCTGGGAATCCATTATCCCATGTGATTCATTGGTGGACATTTCTTTGTGGCTCTGGTTATAACCATGTCTGTGCTCCCCTGCCACTTAAGCCGTGTCACATTGATGGAAGCGAAGAAGCCCGCTTCTGCAGCCTTCTCGATTTCCTCTGGGTGACAGAAATGAGAGTACTATTTCCGAAGGCACAGTCACCATCTCTTCCTTCTCGTTCTTCCTAGTGGTCATGTTGCACAGATATATTGCAAGCCAGTTTAATGATTATTAAAGGCAGTATAGTGTCCATTTTAGTGCAAATAAGAATGTATGTTAGTTTTTTGGTCAAAAAATACCCCTTAAGCCCTTTTCATAGCACAAAGTATTTAGGCCAATTACATCGGCGGTCCACCGCACAACCGGTGGAAGCTCTAGTTTAGGAACACCCCAATGTCGATCCTCCTCATCACCAAATAAATTATCCTCGTTAATTAAGGGTTCAAATGTTCTATTAAAATCACCCGCAATGACAATATTGTTGTTTAAAGAATAAGCGTCGAGAAGTCTAGTTAAAGCATCTAATACATCAGACCTCCCCCCCTTATTACTCCGGACATAAACATTATAGATATCCATTCTCCCTAATTTATCCAGATCCAATCTGATTAATTGGATATCTTGATTTTTAGTATCGACAACTTTAATAGCCAGCTTTAAGCTCTGGCGAACCCATATTGTTAGGCCTCCCATGGGTCTTCCTCTAGGGCCCTTTAAGGCCAACACAGAGTAATTCAGGTAACCCCGAACGAAACAGGGTTCACACGACCAAGTCTCCTGAAATATGCATAAGTCAGGATTATTAACAAAGCAGATCCAGTCTGCAGATTCCAATTTGGAAGTCAGCCCAGCAATATTCCAGGAGAATAATCTCCCCGTAATTCCCTGGGAATTAATCGGTGAATTGGCTGTTAATACAAAATCGGGGTCATTTATCCTGTCTTTCTTGACTGAAGTCTTCGGGCTTCCTGTCAACTTTTCTCTGTATATCTTTTACTTTTTCTATCTTTTATACTTCTTTACTCTCTTCCTACAGTCCTATGACATCCCCTCTTCCTTTCATGAAACGCATTATGCTTACTTCTCTCAATTCTACTCATCTTCATTTTACTAATCATTGATTTCCCTGCTCTTCAATATGTATTCCTTGTTATGCAATACATGCATCTATGTGTATATCATATGTTTACTCTTTTTTTCAGTTTTATTAATTGTTCCTGATATCTCCAATTGCTATATATTGCTTAACCTGTTTAATTTCACTCTTTCCTGGTTACCATGAATGAAAATGTTCGTATTGTCTCATGGAATGTGAAAGGATTACGCAATCTCGTTAAAAAGCAGAGGGTTCTTATTCACTTGTCAAGGTTGCAGTGTAAAATAGCAATGCTTCAAGAGACTCTTCTTACAATGAGATTAATTCTCTTAAGAAACAATGGGTTGGATTTGCCTTTTGTTCCCCGTCCAAGGATAGAAAAAAATGGAGTGATTACTTGGATTCATTAATAACTTTCCCTTGATGTGGAAAAGGAAGAGAGGGACGCTGATGGTAGATGGCTTTTTACACCTCATTCTAAATGGTTCTCCCAGTTCCCTTCACAATGTCTATGGCCCTACTGGTGTTGACAAACAGTTTTGGAAGAATATTTCACGTACCCTTCATTCCTGTCCTGATCTCAATCTACTAGTGGGTGGGGACTGTAATCAAGTCATGGATCCCTTTATAGATAGGAAGTCTAATGCTAGGTACATTCCCAACAAAATGCAAAAATCCTCTATGTCTACAATTCAATCGAGGGGTTTGGTTGACGCTTGGAGAATTTCTCATCCAGAAACATTGGAATACTCTTTCTACTCCCCTACTCATAAATCTTCCTCTAGAATAGATTATATCTTTTTGAGTCATCCTCTCCTTCCTAATTCAATTAATGCAGATATTGAGTCCATTCTTATCTCACGCTCCAGTTTTGATCAGTCTAGATCTCCCCTCCGAATCCTTCAAATCACATAGATGGCGCTTTAATAACTACTTACTCAAGGACCCTAAATTCTTGGAACGTTTCAAAGAGTTCTTGCCAGAGTTTTTCCCGAGGAACGCCTCTCCGGATATTCCCTTTTCTAATATCTGGTATGCCTTTAAGGCTATGGCCAGAGGTTTCATTATTGACTATGTAGCGACTAAAAAGATGCAATGCAGTAAAGATTCTGCTTCTCTATTAGCCTCTATCACGCGTCTAGAACATGCCTACTTCACGTCCAACAATGAGAACAATCTAAAACAACTAATTCAAGCTAAGATTTCCTTTAAAAAATTTTTTAAAAAGACAGAGGAGGCTTCTGGCACCTTACTCAAGATTAACTCTAAATTCTATAGTGGTCGGAACAAGGCTGGCAAGCTATTAGCGAAATATTTAAAGGTTAAATCTCAACGCTCTAAGGTGGTCAAGATTACCAATACCAGTGGCGTTGATCATTTCAAAGATGATGAAATATTAAGCTGTTTTACAGATTTTTACAAGATGCTTTACACTCCAGAATTCTCCCCCTCTGAAGCAGCACTGGATTCTTTCTTCGATGCACTTACCCCGCGCTCCTCCGAGCTTCCTGACTGTTCAATATTAGAAGGGGACCTCTCCCTCTCTGAAATCAAGTCTGCCTTAGCATTACTTACAAAGGGCAAATCTCCAGGTCCAGACGGCTTCACTACTGAATTTTATTCCTGCTTTTCCCAATCCTTGCTCCCTCACCTTTTATATTTATTTCAATACTTTGTCGTCCAAGAAAGCTCATGGATCCTTCCTGGAAGCCATGATCGGTCTCATCCCCAAGAAAGGCAAGGATCCCTCTTTCTGCCCTAATTATCGCCCTATTTCTTTAATCAACTTAGATTGCAAAATGTTCGCTAAAGTCCTTGCCCTTCGTACTAATAAGGTTATTCCTGATTTAATTGGCTATGAGCAAACAGGTTTTGTTAAGGGGAGAATGATTGCAGATAACTCCAGGGCTTTTTTGAACATCATACATCTTGCTTCCAAAAGCACTACCCCGAATGCAGCCATCACCTAGGACGCGGAAAAAGCTTTCTACCGTGTTCACTGGCTCTTTATGATGCGTGCCCTTAAGTGGCATGGATTTCGCTCTACCATTTTATCACTTATTAGTTTGTTGTATTCTTCTCTCACTACTTCGGTTTTTGTTAATGTCCTTCAATCTCAATATTTTACTCTTCAACGAAGCACTCGGCAAGGTTGCCCCTTGTCTCCTTTACTTTTTATTCTTTCCCTTGAGCCTTTTCTTCATTCTCTCCGGAATTCTCCTTCCTTTCATGGTTTTATCCATAAAGCTATTGAAACAAAGTTCACTGCTTATGCCGATGATATTTTGTTATTCATTTCCTATCCTTCTACATCTTTGCCCGCTTTTGTTGATAGTTTGTCTCCCTATGCTACCGTTTCTGGATACAAGTTGACCTTTTCCAAGTCTGAGGTCCTTCCGCTCAATAAATATTGTCTTAGTAGCATGTTTGAAGGGATGGCTTTTAAATGGAGCACTAATTGCATTACGTGTTTAGGGATAAAATATTCTGCCTCAAAACTGTTTAATTACCTGGACGAGGTTTTATCTAAAATTTCTGCCATGACAGAGAAATGGTCCCCTTTATTTTTGTCATGGTGGGGTAGGTTAGATACTTCCAAGATGATGATGATGCCTCCGGTAGTTCGTTTTTACCTTTCCATGTTACCGATACGGCTTCCTGTAACATTTTTTAAGAACCTGAATAGTATATTGAGCAAATTCCTCTGGAACAATTGGAAAGCTCGTATCTCTCTTTCTGCTCTCTCTGCTCCTAAAGATAGAGGTGGGGTTAACTTTCCCAATTTTCGCCAATATCACTCCTCATTCCTGCTTCGACAAGTCTTACCCTATTTTTCCCCATTAGACGACCCTCCCTTATCAGTATGGCATCAATTCGAGGAATCTATTATCCATCCATTTCCCTTCTCTTCGCTAGAGTATCTTGCACATCCTCCCCATTCTTTTCAATCTCCCACTATTTCATATCTCATATCTACTCTTTATCCGATTCTCACCAAATCACGTTCTCCTCTGCAGTTATTTTTGGATTCCTCTATTTGGGGTTATAAATCCATCAAAATTTCTAACCGCACTCTTTTCTGGAATCACTGGATTTTAAAAGGTGTCTTACAGGTTAAACACCTCTTACATAATGAGCAATTTCTTTCTTTCGAGGAATTTCTGTCTAGATCTAACTTATCCGGTTCATCTCGCTCTAAGTTTGATTCTTTAAGACGGAGTGTAACTGTGCAACTCTCTCTTCTCTCTGACACTTCTTCTCTCCCTGACTCCTCCATTTCATCGTTACCTTCTTCCTCTTCTGTTCGAGCTTCTCATATTTACAAATACCTATTTTTCCCCTTCTTCTACTCGTCCCCAAAAGTAAGTTTGAACATTTATGGGAAACCGATCTACAGCACACTTTCTCCATACACACTTAGGATTGTATTTGGGCTCGGATTCACCATATTTCATGCAATGCCAGTATTACTCAAACACTTTACTATTTTTATCAGAGACTATTTTTAACTTCTATGGCCGTTTCTAAATTTAGCCCTTCCCTATCCTCTAACTGCTGGTCTTGCAAAAATTCTCCTGGTACATATTTCCATTCCTTTTTTCTTTGCCCTAATATTTAAATTTATTGGACAAAATTATGCAAGACCATCGCCTCCATTTGTTCAACCACTTCCCCTTTTGACATTTCCTCTATATTTTTGGGTAGTTCCTCTATGCGCTGGTTGGGTACCCTCTAAATAGGCTTATTTATAGATTTATCTATTGCCATTGCATTTCAGGTTATAACATCAAACTGGAAAGATGCCTCCAAAGTCTCCTTTTCTGCCTGGTGGAATCTTCCACGTTATCACCACAGGTTAGATAGAACCTTTGTAACCACATCCCAACAACTTATTCTTAAAGAAGCCTTTTGGTCTCCTCTCACCAACTACAGTTCTTCCTCTGTATTACATGCCAAGGACGCTAACTTTGTTTTTCAACCGCCATGATTGCTCTATTCATTCCTTTATATTATGTACTTATTACAGGATTGTTACCGATTATTGCCTCCTTTTGTATTATGTCATTGGACAGCTTTACCAGTATATCGCTTGGGATAGCTGATATCTGTCTTTCTTCCTTCTTTCTTTTCCTTCTTATTCTGTCTTTCTATCTCGAAAAGCAAAATGCTATTTTTCCTATGGTACTTTTTGACTTTGTTTCCCTTTCATATCAGTTTTATTATTTGCACTGTATGTAGTATTAAGTATTTGCATCTGTTGATACCATTGGGATTAGTTTTTACTCTTTATTATATTCTTTGTACCATTTTATATTTATATATATCTCAATAAAGCTTTCTAAACTAAAAAAAAAAGAAAAGATGCTTTCCTCAAACAAAATGTTCCAACACAGAGTTATATTTTCTTGCAGGAATAATTAGCTCGCTTGTTCTCTTTCAAGAACTAAACACTAGTTCCCCGTTTAAACACAACAAATTTTAAAAACCCATCGATAACGAGTCAGCTTTAAAGTCTCTTGAAGGAGCCCCCCCACCTTTTATTTTTAATTCAAAAAAGTTTTCATTGAAGTTTCATTAAACAAAAGTCAATGGAAGCAGCATTAGCATAAGCAACGAGGACAGAAGACTAGTTAATCACCTACAAATGCTTCCGTCTCAACCAATATTCATCATGACGCAGTGCAGCTGCATGAGTAGACATCTGTTTTGACTAAAGTGTTTCACAGATTTCTCTCCAGTCGTTCAGGTCATCTTGTTTGGGATCTATGCGCACTGCAGCCATACGGGATTCTTGCTGTTGCCTACTCACCTAAATCACTGCACCAGTACAGGTCATAAATAGGTTCCCTCTTTGCACTAAATGGGTTGCTATTCTTCAGCTTTGCGATTAAGAGGCCACCAGATTATGATGCATTCACTTCTTTTTGAGACATGGGTGCAAGCCTCGTATGCATTTAGGAGTTCAGAATGGTTGTCATATATTACCCTTGGAAGACCAATTTACCTACTCGCCTTGTCCATCACACGTGTAAAAACCCAGCTGCCCATTCCCTCTCTCTCTAGCGGTTCCCTTTCTGTATGGGATAAATTCATGGGAGAATGGCATGTGTAAGCTGCGTTTTGTGCAGGAATATGAAATGGGATAGGTGAAAATCTACCATTGCTCGTTGCCACCCTAATATAGGGCAACATTGTACTCAATTTATTATTACAAACTGTGCTCCCACAACTCATACCCCACTACGAATCCCCTTCTACCATAAAATACTTGAGATGGTAGTCACCGCGCAAGTCACAAAGCATCTGGAACATAATCAGTTACATGCGGAAAAGGTTCACCCCAGGCCCAGAGGCTGAAATGGACCGGTTTGACATAAAGGAAAAACTATGGGAAAAGCGGGCTCTGTTGCACTCCTGGCCACATTGCATCCCTCTACCACCTTCAACACCACAGACCATAATAGGTTATCTGAGAAGCTGTGAGTCAGCAGGGGTATATGATGGGACCAGTTATTAGCTTTGGTCTTCCTTGGACAAGAGGATGTCACTGGTACAATGAAAAAGGATCCGGATCCTCCTCCGGTAGGAAATATATTGCGAAGTTCAATAATGCTTCTAGGTAACCCAGGTTAATTCTCAAATATGTTAATTACATCCAGCTTCTGCTTTCTGATAGCCCATGATCTCCAACCCATTAGACACGATTGTCCAAAGGTATTCACGATATTCTTATTAAAACACCCAACCATAATAAGGGTTAAATAGTTTAGGTAGGGGAATGGATCAGCATAAGGAGTGGGTTGATGGAGGGAAGAAGAATGGGTCATAGCTAGGTTTAAAAAATGTTAAGACTATTTTCTGTGCTGCTTATTACTTTTAGCTACTCAACTTTACGTAGATATAATAAACACAAGGTTTTAGAAGTACACGCTCTACCACAATATGGAGAGAGATAAAGAAGTCAAACAGTATCCCTTCTAAACCTACTACAGTCCCCTGTAATAACCCTTGACTGTCTGAACCAAGTTTCCCAGGAGTGTCAAGTGTGGAAAGAATTCATCTAGTTTATTTAGATAGAGTTACAATACAGTAGGCCTGGGGCATCAGTGGCAACATGACAGTATCTACCACAGACATAAACCAGTAAACACGATTATGTGTCAAGACCCAGGGAAAGGGCCTATTTAACATGGAAGAGAGTTAGTTCTCTTGGAAAACTATCCCACCTCAATATACCTGACAAAAGGAGCAGGTCGTCTGATAAGCCCCTCTGATGCCTACTCACCATAATTTATACACCCCTGTTCTTCCTGAAGGAGACACTTGCAGCACAGACATGGAACAGACATACAGGTGACTAACTGGCAAACTCACCAGACAGAAGGCATGCTAAAACCAGCAGCCACTCTGCGAGCTGGAAGAGTACCCTGCTCCTAACATACATAATTTACCACAGCCTGTACATAACTCAGATACCCAACTCTAAACGATTGACAAGATTAAAATCTTAAACAAGCATTTACAATGCAATGGTCTCGGCAATATTATAGGTAGAGCTATTGGTATTGCTCATTATTTTTTTTATAATTTTTATATCCCTAAATAAATGGCAGTCATTTCTATTGGCATTAGCTTTTTTTTGCATATGTGATACCTATTGCATTAGCAGAGAGAGAGTGAGGTATTGAAATAGAGAGTGAGGTAGTGAGATAGAGAGAGAGGTAGTGAAAGAGTGAGGTAGTGAGGGAGAGGGATGTTGTGAGGTAGTGATATATAAGCATAGTGATGTTGTGATGTAGTGAGATAGAGAGAGAGGTAGTGAAAGAGAGAGTGAAAGTGAGTTATTGAGATAGAAAGAGTGAGGTAGTGAGATAGAGAGTGATTGAGGTAGTGAGTGAGAGAGAGTGAAGTTGTGAGGTTGTGAGCTAGAGAGTGAGGTAGTGATGTTTTGAGAGAGAGAAGTTGTGATAGTGAGATTGTGGAGTGGTGAGGTAGAGAGAGTTATGGAAAACACAAATTGTCTAAGGTGAAGATAAATATAAACGGGACCTGCAGCGTGGACTTAGATGGCCATAAGGATTTTTAACGTAGTTGTTGACGACTTAATCAGTATTGTAGAGCACGTCATCTGAGTTCACGTATAGTGCCAAAGAACATTCTTTAAGTGTTCGCAGAGAACAGCGCTTCTTCGTTCAAGACCTCTTCATTTTAAATTTAATTATGTGGCAGCCGGGAACAGAGGGCCACAGTTCCACAAGCTCCCAACGAAAAGCGCGCACAAGTCACAAACGACTCACCTGTCTGTATAGAGCGCTTTAAGAAAACAGCGCTGTCAGTCCCCCCTGACCTGCTTTAACAAAGCCGACCATTCACTACCTGTGCTGCTTGGTGTAAGCAACTAGCATTGTCCATACCTCCCTTCTTCGCCTACAGCCTACACACCCTGATCCTCCCGTCACTAGACCGTACTGGGTGCTCAAAATAATACCATACACTTCCGGCCGCACCAAACCCCACAGTGGTTCTTTCCACTTCTACCCACAATCTCGCCTGTGCCCCCAGGGTGACGAAGGCAGCCCGGGGAGGGGGGGGGAAATGGAGGTGCGAGTAGCCCCCCCATGGCGACTCTCCGTAAGGGCCCTGGCAAGACGTGCTGGACTACCAGAATGCATGTACTCAGGGACCACAAACTATGCAACATCGGCTCTTTAGGCCCCGCAGTTGCAAATCTCATTCCCGCCACGCACAATGATCCCCTGTGGGTGGGGAAAGCCAAAATCAGGGTCTCCAGCCAACGAAATAAAGATCCACAACCTCGTTGAACAGAACCGCCGCAGAGGGATAGAACAGGCTGCAGGCATATCCACCCCATGACCGCTGCGCCCGCACAAATCAAAACCTGACAACCCCCATACCGGGTAAGAATCACGCGGACAGAGGAGGGGGGGGCTGATGGACAAACCACTCTCACCGACCTCATGAGAGCTGGCGACATCTATCCAGAGCCACTAAGATAACGAGCCAGCGCGGACCGACGGACCGGTTCCGGTTGCTACCCGCCAAGCAGTCGTTGCCTCCAACCCATCACAAGCATGTAAGGGGGGGGGCGCTGATAGACAGTGCCATGCCGTGATTGCGAGTTGCGCGAAAGTAGGCTCCCCTTGTAAGGCGTAACAGCACCAAAGCATATTCTGGGCCGGACCAAGCATCTAAGCATGTAACGGCAAGCAAGGCGGTAGCGTCTACCACTGGGATCGAACAGCCATAAGCCTTCATACAAATGTGTGAACCGTTTACCGCACGGTTATGCCGCTAAACGCCCCGAACAGCCCAGTCTCGCCGCCCGGGCGTGTGGACATCCCCTAGCCGGCTAAAGATATTGCCCCCAGCGGTCCCCGGACTCGCCGCCTAAAGCCTACCGCTGCCAACCTGCAGAGGTGCACCAGTGCCGCAGGACAGCATGCTTGTAAGCAATGCGGACCATTGAACTACCACCACCATCGGCCGCGTTGAACTGTCCCACACGCCGGGGAAAGCAACCCCGGCATACTCCGCACCCTTTGATCCTCGGCATGCTGCCCGTGAACCCGTCGTGCCGGGCCCGACCCCCAACTAGCAGCTCCCTTGCCCCTTGACAAGACCGGGATACAGGACAGAACGGACACAGCAGTAGCCCCAGTGCGCCTGAGAACCGCTCCATTCAGCGCCTTGAAACCAACGCAGACACATCCAACGCCCGGACGCCTCACCGGGGGACACCCTGCAGGATGGCGCTTTGAAACCTGGGGTCAAGAAGGGTCGGCCGCGCCGGTGGGGAATAGGTCGCAGGGAGACGGGAAATAAGGGTCGTCGCCCTGCTCCCCAATGCTGCGGGAAGACAGCAAACATCAGAATACACAAGGATCCCTTGCTGTCCCGGAGAGACGTCCCTGCACTGACAGGGACGGACTGCTTTTAAAATACAATAATACAACACTTAACATTACTAATTCAGCTGGACAAGTCGTGCCACGCGCCGCTTCCAGAAGACATCGCCGCTTTACCTTAGGCCGCATCATCAGCCAGGGCATGGCACGGCTGCCCGCCCCAAGCACAAAGGGACACAAGGCTTGAAGATGCACAGCACGAGAAGGCGTGGGTACAAATGACACGGAGGATTTTACACGAGAGGGGCCGAGTGAAGATGAGAAAGCACCCCGATGACACTGAATACCAGCATGGATCGGTACAGCGGCACAACAGCAAGAAGATCCTCACGGCCAGAGAACAGCATAAAAATGGCGGATGGAAGAATCGAAACTTTTTCGGATTCGGGGGCGTGTTCCTGCTGTTCTAAAAGGGCGTGGCTAAAAAGTGGAAAGAACAGCAAGGAACACGCCCCCGAATCTGAAAAAGACGGAGCCTATTTGGAGGGACGGGCTCTCTCCTCCAATGGCGGGCCTCCGTTTAGGAAGCCAGCCAATGGAGGAGAAGCAAAAAGAGAGGCGGGCTAAATAGCCACTCTAGGAAACATTAAATCTTCCGACTTCCGGTTCTGCCTTCGGCAGACCGGTAGTCCTCGACCTAAAAATGGTGACGGGCATAGGATCACAGATTTTGTAACACTAACATATCAAAGGTCTCTTACTCATATGTTAAGGCTGTGCATTTATGCCCAAGATTATTGAAAAATACAAAAATCATTGGCATTACTGGTCAAACCTGAAGCATCTTTTCTCAGACAGTAAACTGAGATAAATAGCTATGATTTGCTGTCCACATGTATGGCCTTACACCATCTCACAGACATATTTCATACTAAATACAACTTACCGATAGAGGTAACCATTGTCTTCAAAATCCTCCTGGCCCCACCTTCCTTTGACATCCTCAATGACGTGATTCTTTTTAAATTTCTTTAGCAGCTGAATGGTTTGATTGCGTGTCACGTCTGGCCCAAAATTTTGATTATCTCGAAGCAAGTCGTGCAAGCAGACTATGGCCTCGAAGGCTGAGAAACAATTGTCATAGGTTTTAAAGTGAATCCGATGTCTCCGCAATGGCATCCGTGCACGAAAAATTTCAATGATCTCATTCCACTGGAAAAAAACAGGAAAACATTAACAAAATAATACTAGTATTCAGTAGAATATTATTCACAAATACAAACATCACTTATGATAACCAAAAATCAGAATTAGACAACGTATAGTAGAAGGAGCAATACACAATCCTCTTGACATAATAATAATAATAATAATCCACATTTGTAAAGCGCGAACAATCACCCGTAAGGGTCTCTAGGCGCTGGGGGCCGTTGGGAAGATTAAGCAAGCTATTGCCCAGAGTCACATGGTGCTGGTCTAATCTGCCGCCGGCGATCGAACCGCTTTCCCCAGATTTCGGAGTCAGTCGCCCTGGCCGCGGCGCCACACCTCTTCCCTCTTCTTGAGTGATAATAGTATTCATTGAGGAGACAGGTCGGTGACAGAAAGGTATATAGAACCACTATGATTTTCATACTATTGATTATTAAAGAGACCTTAGTAATGAGTGAAAAAGACCATTAAACAATTTAAATTACATTTTTAAAAGTGACGCATAAGTGAAACACAACATAAGCATAACTGCTTTATATGAAAACCAAAACCACTGCTTCTTTTTTTCTTTTGAGATGTGTACATTTGGTGTAGACTACAGTGGTTCCGGATAGTGCACAAATCATCTTCATCATGGGTGCTGACATTACATAGATAACAATGAAATGCATATTAATATAAGAAATGTATGCTCTCAGATGTGTTTCACCAGCTCGCTCTGTTCCTAAGACAAAAAAGACTAGTCTTTACGGAAATGGCAGCAGCTTTTTTTTTTTTTTTTTTTTTTTTTTTTTTTTTAATATAGGCAAACATACTGCGATTCCTTTGTATAAGGACTCAATTAAAAAACAGAACACCAGAAGCTAAGGTTAGAATATGTGAGTGATCGACATAAATTGTAAGAAATAGAATCAGGACTTTGTCTAAATAATCATAAACTGGCCCATAACATTTTGTATTGCAGCCTTTAGGAAGGATATTAAAACATTAAACAAATAGTTTTGAGAAAATGTGGAAGATAGAGCAATGAATCGTTTATCACTGTGTCAACAAAAGAGAGATACATCTTTTACAATTAGTTCAACTACAAAAGTAGTTTATCATCCAGGACAATACAACTACGTAATTGAAAAACACACAATTAATTGCATTATCATTCCATGGGGTGGGAGAGAAAAATCTCCTGAGTTGTCAGATTTTTTACGGACAATTAATATAAATAAATACACGTTTCTGCACTTAAAATGTAACTGTTGCTGATGTTTCAAGTATCTATTCTCGACTTAGGACTACTGCAGATCCCAGATCCTTGCTCTGATTTACAGGACAGTGCAGAGGGGTTCGAACAAACATACTTCTTTATAACAAAGACCACACACACACACACACACACACACACGCGGAGAATATGCCATAAAAATATAAAATTGTGGGGCAATATTCAATTTGCACCTTCACCCTGCACTGCTAATTACCCCACAGAACACATATATCATTGAGAATATCACTGCAATATTTCAAAATGACATCAATAATGACAAAACTGTGCATGGCAGGGGTGCGTGTTAGTTACCTTAGGGCACGAGTTATAATTACTTGAGGTAACTATGACTGGTGAATTCAGTGGTTTTGTTGACATTTTTACCTAACTGTAATGTTACTTTAAACTTTGTTGTTTTCAGAAACTAGAAAAAAAATACACACACAGAAACACAGGTAGATATATATATACACATACACACAGATATATATATATATATATATATACACATACACACAGATATATATATATGCATACATACACAGATATATATATATATATATATATATATATATATATATATATATATATAGAGAGAGAGTGAGAGAGAGAGATACCCAAACATCTATATATACACACACACACATATATATATATATACACACCATCACACACATATATAAAACACACACACATCAATAGGCACGTTTATATATTGCTACACACACATGCGCGCGCACACGCTTCTCAACTGAAACCTGGCTAAGCGGCCATTCCTCCGCCTTACATCGACCTCATCTCCCAACCGGGCTTCTCAATCATTCGCAACGACCGCAAAGGTGGCATGCGTGGCAGAATACCAAATTATACACAAAAGCGTTCTTTGTTTAACTCCTTTTCGCTCTGCCAAATACTCTACCTTTAAATACCTATGAGTCCAACTCTCCTCAAAATGGCCCAACCCCATCAAGTTCCACATCTTCTATCACCGTCCTAGTAAAAATTCACAATTCCTTGAAGATCTGGCAAACCTACTATCGCACCCACAGCCCTGCCTTCAATGAATGGATGCCTTCTCAGTCCAACACAACCCACCAACCCCCACTCCTTGCAACTGAACAAGCATTTGCAATGCAATAGGTCTTATAAGAGTTTGAGCTATTGGCATTGTAAAATTACAATGCCTTTTATTTATGTTTTGCTTTTAAAAGAAATAAAAGGCAGTGTCATTTACAATGTCAGTAGCATAAACTCGCATAAAAGCAGTGTGCGGCGTGCAGCAGTGTGCGGCGTGCAGCAGTGTGCGGCGTGCAGCAGTGTGCGGCGTGCAGCAGTGTGCGGCGTGCAGCAGTAGGAGGCGTGCAGCAGTAGGAGGCGTGCAGCAGTAGGAGGCGTGCAGCAGTAGGAGGCGTGCAGCAGTAGGAGGCGTGCAGCAGTAGGAGGCGTGCAGCAGTAGGAGGCGTGCAGCAGTAGGAGGCGTGCAGCAGTGTGCGGCGTGCAGCAGTGTGCGGCACTGTGAGGCATGCAGCTGCGTGCAGCAGTGTGCGGCACTGTGAGGCATGCGGCATGCAGCTGCGTGCGGCATGCAGCAGTGTGCGGCATGCAGCAGTGTGCGGCATGCAGCAGTGAGTAATGCAGCAGTGTGCGGCATGCAGCAGTGAGTAATGCAGCAGTGTGCAGCGTGCAGCAGTGTGCGGCGTGCAGCAGTGTGCGGCGTGCAGCGTGCAGCAGTGCAGCGTGCAGCAGTGCAGCGTGCAGCAGTGCAGTGTGCAGCAGTGCAGCGTGCAGCAGTGCAGTGTGCAGCAGTGCAGTGTGCAGCAGTGCAGTGTGCAGCAGTGCAGTGCAGTGTGCGGCGGCGTGCAGCAGCGGCACGCAGCGTGCAGCGGCGCAGCGGCGTGCAGCAGCGGCGCAGCGGCGTGCAGCAGCGGCGCAGCGGCGTGCAGCAGCGGCGCAGCGGCGTGCAGCAGCGGCGCAGCGGCGTGCAGCAGCGGCGCAGCGGCGTGCAGCAGCGGCGCAGCGGCGTGCAGCAGCGGCGCGCAGCGGCCCGCGGCGGCACGCAGCAGTGCGCGCAGCGTGCAGCAGCGCACGCAGCAGTGCGCGCAGCGTGCAGCAGCGCGCGCGGCGTGCAGCGCGCACGGCGTGCAGCAGCGAGTAATGCAGCAGCGAGTAATGCAGCAGCGAGTAATGCAGCAGCGAGTAATGCAGCAGCGAGTAATGCAGCAGCGAGTAATGCAGCAGTGTGGCGTGCAGCAACGCGCGGCGTGCAGCCGCGAGTAATGCAGCAGTGTGCAGCAGTGTGGCGTGCAGCAGTGTGTGGCAGCAGCGTGCGGCGTGCAGCAGCAGTGTGTAATGCAGCAGTGTGTAATGCAGCAGTGTGCAGCGTGCAGCAGTGTGCAGCGTGGTTTGTAAACAACAAGAAAAGCGGACATCAAAGGAAGGGTGGGAGGGAACGAGCATATGGGGTGTGAGTTATAAGGAAAGTTAATTGTTGTAAGAGGGGATGCAGGAAGTGAGGCCGAGCGCGCGCTGGTGGAAAGCAGTCTGCTGCTTTCAAGTCCGATGCCAAATGGCAGCTTCGCACTTGAATGCCTCACATGCACTGGCCATAAACCGCATTCCTAAGGTCTTGTGCCCCTTACTAAATCTCCCTGAATGCGTGAGGCGGCGTACGCGCAGGAAGTAGCTGGTGGCAAATGGAATCCGCGTGGTTGTGCGCGTAACCGCCACCCGATCCACCTGGGAAGCCTTTGGGAGCATTTTCTGAAGCCCCTACATAAGTCTCGCTGAGCGATCGCTTACGTGATAGCCAGGCAAGACCTAAAAAGGACGCAACCTGGTCTGAATGTAACTATACATCTGAAGAAGTCCTTTACACTCTCTCCAACATGAAGCCATCAACTCACATCTCAGACCACCTCCCTGCCACAACAGTAAAAAACCTCAAGCATGTCATCTCTCCCATTTGTATTAATATCATCAACTCCTCCCCATTGAGTGGCTACGTGCCGGCTCCCCTCAAACTTGGCCAAGTCACACCCCTCATCAAAAAAACGGATGACGACCAGACGACCTTAATAACTACAGACCTATAACCAATCTGCCCCTTCTAACTAAAACAATTGAAAAATGTGTGCTTACTCAACTCAACACCCACATTGAAAAATACAACCTACTTGACACCTTTCAGTCCGGATTCAGGAAAGGCTGCAGTACAGAAACAGCTTTACTAAACATCATAGATGACCTATACAGATCTTTAGACGAGCAGGCCAGCCTTCTGATCTAATGCAGGCATCAACATGACTGTCCTCTAATGCAGCAGTTCCCAATCAGTGCGCCGTGGAACCCCGGTGCAGCATCAAAACTAGTCAGGGTGCTACGTACAGATGCGCAACAAGCACACAGCAAGCCAGATAGAGCAATATCGATCACTCTTTGACAGTGCACCTCAATACCAAGCTGCATCATACATTGATAGTATTGCAAATGGCTTCAAGTATGATGCTATATAGCTTGGTGTGATGCTACGCAGTAAACACTAGAGGGCACTGTTGTCTATGACATGTTTTCTTTCTTCTCTTTCTTGCTGATATTCCAGCAGTTTGTTCCAGGACTGCAGCGCTGTCAGATCAGTTTTTCTTATCTAAATGGAACAGAAGTTTGTCATTTCGTACGAGCTCTTAGCACCAAGTATGAAGAATTTTGAATATGTAAAAGAAAATGGTGTTTTCTATGACAAATTGGGTACTTTGGGAAGAAACATTGACAATGCAACGAGACCATGAACACAATGCTCCCTTGTGTGTAAAAGGAGTGTTCATAACGCAGTTTATCTGGTACTTACTAGTGGTCTATCATACAGCAGATCTGCATTTTCAGCTTAAGAATGAGAACCTCCGCTATCTGGTTTTGAGTATTTTTTCCTTGTTATATTCGCAGGCATGGGCATCCGCAGAAATTTTTCCAGGGGGGGGCTAACCTGGCAAATGAAGGGGCGTGGCTAATGTTAATCAATAGGGGCGGGGCTAAAATGGCAGACAATCAGGATCGGGTAATGCTCAGGCCAAGCTGAGAAAAAAAAGTAGTGAATTCTGCATTTGAAACTGGACAACAATTAGAGCACACATGAACCCTAAAATTACCCCCTGGCCTCTTAAAACTCATACATTCCCTGATCCCTAAACTTGTCCCCCTGGCACCCCAAAACCCATAACCCATACCCGCCCTCACCCCTAAAATTGTCCCCCTGGCACCCCAAAACCCATACCTGCCCTGAACCCTAAAATGTCCCCCCCTTGCACCCCAAAACCCATACCCACCCTGAACCCTAAAATTACCCCCCCCTGGCACTCCAAAACCCATACCTACCCTGAACCCTAAAATGTCCCCCCCTTGTATCCCAAAACCCATACCCACCCTGAACTATAAAATTACACCCCTGGTACCCCAAAACCCATACCCACACTGAACCCTAAAATTACCCCCGGCACACCAACACCCATACCCCCCAGGAACCCTAAAATTACCCCCTGACCCCTCAAAACCCATACCCACCAGGACCCTAAAATGATCCCCTGGTACCCCAAAACCCATACCCCCCATGAACCCTAACATTATCCCCCTGGCACCCCAAAACCCATACCCACCCTGAACCTTAAAATTACCCCTGCCCCTCAAAACCCATACCCGCCCTGAACCCTAAAATTACCCTCCTTGCCCCTTAAAACCCATACCCGCCCTGAACCCTAAAATCACCCCCCTGGTACCCCAAAACCCATACCCACCCTGAACCCTAAAATTATCCCCTGGCACCCCAAAACCCATACCCACACTGCACCCTAAAATTACCCCCTGGCACACCAACACCCATACCCACCTGGAACCCTAAAATTACCCCCTGGCACCCCAAAACCCATACCCACCCGGAACCCTAAAATTACCCCCTGGCACCCCAATCCCTAACCCACCCTGAACCCTAAAATTACTCCCTGGCTGCAAATTCAGGATGGTAAGTGTAAAAATTCAGGACAAAGGGTCAAAATTCAGGACGAAAATTCAGGACAAAAGGTACGTTTTACAGAAACATCAGAGGAAGTTGCGCGATAGTATAAAAGTAAGTAAATAGACAACCACTTAAATACAAGTCAAAATAAGTTTATATCAAGTTGAGGCAATCGTGCACTTCACGGTTTTTTAGTATGCGCACAGCTTTGAGCAACTGTGCAGGTCTTTTTGAGGTATTTCATATGATAATAATCTATTTATATGGTTACTGCACTGGGTTAGCCAGTCTGATGTTTTGTTTACAACTCATGGTCTTGAGCAGACATGTATGGTGCGAGAAGTGCTCAGGAAGATCTGCTTGGATAGACTTTGTTACCAGCATCTCATATCTGAATGCCATTGTGAGATGTAAAAGCGGCAAGCATAGGTAATTTAAAGGGAGGATTGCTGTGATGACCCCGCTGTAGGGAACGCATTATGGGTGTTTCAGCAAGTGGAACTTAAAATATGGAATCTGACTTTGCTTATGGGGGCTTCGCAGAGAGTTGCACTAGCTGACGGAAGTCACAATGGTGCTTTTCCCTGCAGCTTTCTTAAAGAAGGCACTGTCAATACACTATTACATAGTTTATTTTTGACACTTTGCCTATTGTTACAAACACAATATACATCTCAAGCACAGCTTATGGCACTATGAGGCTCTCCCTAAAACCTTACACCCAAGACAAAGCATGCAAACATTTACAATTACTAGTGGAACATTCAAGTAGTAGTTGGGTGTCACTCAAAATGTTGCATGTATGATGTATCAAATACAGAATAGTAATACATAGGCAAGGGTGTAGCCAGAAAATTGAAATACCTCCCACTTTGAACTAAAGCTCTTATGGCACCAAGAAAGCAAAGTAAGTCATCATAACCCTCCCCAGAAGAGGTATATTGTCCAGGGATCTAGCCATTCATCCTTCCATCAAACCCCTGACAGCTACCATTTCAAATGTACTTTCTGTTATCTATTAGTGTTTTCATCTACCATTCAGTCTTTCACCATTCATTCTGTTCTTCCAACTGTGTTCCCATCCATATCCAAACCTTTTCAACCATTTGCAAACCTATCCAACGTCTATTTGTCTATCCATCATTTCACTCATCCATCTACCCTTTCACCCAATCCATCCATCATCCATCCACCCTTTCACCGAATCCATCCTTTCACTCATCCATCCACTCTTCCACCAATCCATCCATCCAACCATTTACCCTTTCACCCAAGCCATCCTTTCACTCATCCATCCACTCGTCCACCCATCCATCCACTCCTTCATCCAACCACTTACCCTTTCACCACTCCAGCCACCATTTCACTTATCCATCCATCAACCATCCACCCTTTCACCCAATCCATCCTTTCACTCATCCATCACCCATCCACCCTTTCACCCGATCCATCCTCTCACTCATCCACCCACTCATCCATCCAGCCATTTACCTTTTCACCCAAGCCACCCTTTCACTCATCCATCCAGTCTTTCACCCATCCATCCAGTCATCCATCCATCCATTCATTCACCCTTTCACTTATTAATTCATCAATACATCCATCATTTCTCTCATCCATCCACCCATTCACTCGCCCATCACCCACCCTTTCACTCATCAATCCATCCTTTTACTGATCTATCTTTCATAGTTGGTGGTGTGAAGGGTGGGAAACCCCGCGGACAGCGCACACGTGCACACTACTGTTCTTTCACATCCCCTAGTGCTCACCTTTCCAATCCCAATCCAGGTGAACAGAGCACAGAACATGAGGCGCTGCACAATACAGTGAAGACCGCTCGTGTTGCGTCTCATAAAATCAAGGGCTTCAGCTGTATTGAACGTGCCACCATCACCCTCTGGGCCCATACCACTCCCGGTACCTTGGAGATGAGATTGGCAGTATCGACTGCGGTATTGTAATGCAGCCTTCCGAGGTTGCAGGACGGCAGTGGAGATAGCGCTGCTCCTCCTTCATGGCCCGAGTTTCGGCGCTCAAACACCAGTATTGTGAGTGCAGGAGTGCGAGCTTTCAAGCCTCGTCACGATCGGCTGGATCGGCCACACACTTAGACATAGAGCAGGTTGTTAGCAAGGCAGCTTCGTTTACGAGCGGCCTTGCAAGGGGGGGTTCTTTAGTGGCTGATGGCAATTTTGCATACAGAGGGATGGCGCCTCCAAGTGTCACTCAACTCTAGGGCTGTTGCACGCTGTGGCTCCCCTGACTGGGGGGCGCACTGAAGGACACACACACTGCCATTACGTTTATAGGGGGGGGGGGACACTCTGTCCGCTAACTTGAAATCAGGTTCTCCCAAGCAAAGCGCTCCACACACTTTGTGAAAAATCACAACTAGTTGAAGACGCATTCGCGCCCCCCTGGGAATGCAGCCATGGACTCCCAGGGGGGCGCGCCCCACCGTTTGAATACCTCTGTTTTAAGCTAAGGGCTATAGAGGTTCCAGGGTGGGAAGTATGCCTTAGCAGCCCAGACTGGCCATTGTCATTCTGTATGTGATAATGAGCCACAGACAGAATGACAATGGGCGGGAGGGGCTGCGAGGAGGAGTGCGAGGCGCCGCGTCAGGGAGTTGAGGCCTCTGGCAGGGAACACCTCTGCTCCCTGCAGGGCCCGGAATTACAGACAAACAGCGTCTTTAAAAGCAAGGGCGTCTGCAGGGGGGGGCAAGGAGGGGCACTCCAGGGGGGGGGCAAGCGCCCCTCCTTGCCCCCCCCTGCGGACGCCCATGTTCGCAGGCCGTTGCAGTATTTGCAACATGGAGACCACTAATGGGTCATTGTCTACCACTTCCGGCTGTAGCTGTCTGGCGCTGCTCATTCGACCTGTCTATGCTTTGGATCCCTTAGCCACATATTTATGCGAATTTGCCCACAGACGCACTGTGATCAAATGTCCCTTCAGTGAGCGCAACGTCACAAACGTCAATGCGCAGGGCCTGCAAAGACCCTCAACTACGGATATTATTCTAGATGCAACGCTTACTTTTCCTGGTCGTACCTTTTGGAGAAACAGATAAGCAACCTCAACACATCCCGCTCATGATCATAGGACTTAATATATGCGTTTCATGTAGCTCTTGATTTAACCAATCTGATGGTTATTCACAACGTAATTTCAATACAATAAATCATATTCTCAGCGAAAGATTAAATGCTCAGTACACTGCAACATTTTCATTCCCTTCTTCTAAGGATAGCATGAGGAAAGTGAAACAATTATCAATTAGCAGCAGTACGCACTACCGTCATCTCTTGTTCTTGATTTAAAATAAAGGGGAATTGTATGCAGGTGGGGGCGGGTGTATGCGATATGCCATTTGTGGCAGAAGTTTTCCATTAACCCCTTGTGTGCAGGTTTATTTCTCCCGCTGTGCGGGAGAAATAAACGGCGTTCGGGAATACGACGTCTCCCGGCCGTCGTGCGCACCCCCCCCACCGTAATGCAAGACGGCCGGGAGACGTTGTGCGCACGCAAGGGGTTAAAAAACTGTTGCATTTTATTTTGTTACATTTATGATTATAATACCTTCACCGGCTTCATCCAATTATTTACAGGCAGGAAAAACAGAAGTACACCTGAGGCCGGGTCTACATCCTGAGGAAAAGGTTTTATAATATGAACACGAGTGCAGGCATTTTCATAAATCCACCTGACTTTGTACGTTGTCTGAGGAATTTTCCATATAGGTCCTGACATTGTGCATTCTTTTATTTATTCTCCATGCCCTTGGAAAAGTACGGAGTGGTTGCTAGAATAATTACACTTTATTAATCATTTTTGCCTTTCTGAGATGGAAAGCCACACTTTTTTCCCCCATTACATTTGCAATTAGCGATGGTTTGTGATTACTTATCTTTAAAATGTAATGTGGTTAGCTGTTCTTTTTGTATCTATAACTGGAAGGAAATCCAATGGATTAGGGGAGTGAAGTCTGTAGGCAGACTTGTTTGAAGTATAGTATAAATCTGAAAGGAGAATTCTTTTAGTTCATTACCTTCTGTAATACCAAAGTGCCCGAGGGAGTGCAAAGTGGGCGCACATGCCCGTTAGGACAAGTTAGCAGCCTGACCGATTTGGTTGGTGTTGTGAGTTTTTCACCCTAATGTGATGTTCCGATGATATACGGGGAGTAACGCTTTATATGTCTCTGTCGTTTTGATAGTTAGTCGAGTGCCAAAGTAGCTCCAGCTTTTTACAGGAGGATTTCTCTGTAGTATACCAAAACACAAGGGATCTGTGCATGGTTTTTGTACGTGTTTTAAAAGGGGCAATGCTGTCAAAATCAGAGTTTACGGCCTTGTGATAGTCTGTTTAGGTTTGATTGACTTCTAGATCCTTAGAGGCCACAGAAAACTCAAATATTTTGGCAAAAGAATCAGGGGAGACAAGCTGCCATTGTCTTGAAACCCTTTAGTTGACATTTTTTTTCTTTTCAGCTCCATCTGATTTAGAGATCTGGAAATGGATCAGAAAATGGTCCATCCAGAGAAGAGGTGAGTGGGAATGACAGGTCAAAAGATTTAGAGTAGCATTGCGCATGCATTGCTGTCTACGTTACCTCATATGTAACAGCATCTGCCATCCTGGGCAAGTCCTAGAATACAATTTGCTATTGACAGAATCAGCAGGAATGGCTAAATGTGTCAAGCGGGCGTGCTAGGCACACCTTGTAGTCCTGCAGAGAAAGACAACTTGGTAGAAGGTGGGTGCTTTCAAGTGTTCTCATTCTGTCTGCGAGTGGCTCATTCTGTCCTTGTTTTGATTTGAGCTTTCTTGCCCAAGCTTCTCACACATGGACCTTGTGAGCCCTGCAACCATGAGCACAAAAATGTACTACACATGCATATAGTTTTGGCAGAAAGTCTAGAGTTGTCTTTAACCTCCTGGATTCAAGTGTGCCTATGATGTAGAGGATCTGTAGTTTCTCACATGCCTTTGTTAAGTAGCTCATCCAGTACAAGTTTCTTCCTTTGCATTCTGGAACTTGAAGTTCCATTTATAAAATCTGCACTACAAGTCCCAGAATGCAAACCCAGGTCAGGGTAGAGCTACTCATACATGGACCTAGGAAGCTTGAGAGCTCGGATGAGGTTTCATCCTTCCCTTTCGACTCAGTGGCATCGAGGGCACAATCTCTGCAGGAAACAAATGTTTCCAGGGCGTTATTAATTACTGATCATTATAATCAGTGGTAAGATGCTTTCATCCAATTCATTCAAATAGAAATCTTCGTAGCTCACTCCGCTTTAGACCTCCTGGCCCACCTTACCATCCAAGCATCACTCAGACACAAAGAGCAGCTCTCTTCCAGTTCAGCTTTTTTCTTTGCATTTTGTTCTTGAATTTATTATGGAATATACAGGGCTATAAATATCAGAATGTAAAGTAAATACACCAATTCGATTATTTACCTATGCGCAGACCTGAGAAACTTGAGAACTCTGCTCAACAGCTGTACCTTGCATATGGTGACCAGATTCACTCAGTGCCACTGAAATACCACTTTTCCACTCATGTGCTTCCCTTTTTTCAGGTCATTGTTATGAAGAGTGTTATCCCAAGTGATTTACTTAATGAAAACTGAGACTACACGTCCCAGAATGCACTGACTGTTGAATAAAAATCCAGGAATTGTAACATGTTTCCCCTAGTGACCGGAAGTCACCTGATCACTCGATATACAGAGTGTGGAATGGCCCCAATTCATGAGGGTGACTTTAAACAAGTTTCAGTTTTAAATCCAATTGTTTTAGCATTCTGCGACTTCTAGGCGCATAATTTTAATGGGTAAATGTCTTGACAAACCCCAGCAAGCTTAGAGATGTTAGTGGGTGAAAATGAGGGCTGTCTGAAAGCCAATCGCACTTCATGGGTAAATGACAACTCTGCATGCAGGCATGCAGCAATGGAACACAATCTTACAAACAGCAAACGTAAGGGTCATGCCGGAGAATGAATATATACTGTTTATTCACTATTCATCTGAACATCTTTATATTTCCGTCATTGTATTAGAAGTTATTTAAACAGTGAGAAAAATAGCACCTAAAGGAAACATTTGAAGAAATAAACCAAATCTATGGCCAGACCTGCTGTGAGTCCTCCCCAGGTGAGTGAATAATCTCACACAGTGCAGGCTCGAGTCAGCTCGCTGCAGCGGGGTACGCTGGTCCAAGAGAAGGAAGTGAGGGGATGTGACGTCATAGATGGAAATCAAAGCAAGATGTGGAATGCACTACGGGTGCTAGGGGAGGAGCTGCGGGGATAGGGGGAGAGCGGTGTGAGGTCAAGGGGCTGCTGTAGAGGGTGCTGGCATTTTGAGAGGGAGGTGAAGGGAAGAGGGGCTGAAAAGGGAGGGACATGAGGTAGAGACCAGCGAGAGAAAGAAGATGAAGAGGGGAGTCAGGAGAGGGACAGGCAAGTGTCGTGCGGTGGTCGCTCTAGGAGAGGCCACCGGTAAGAGGGCTGTAGTTGAAAGACCAGGTGAAATGAGGCGATAGTGGAGTGTAAGTGAAAATAACTCAAAGAAGATGGCATTGAACGAAAGGAGGTTTGACAGGAAGAACGAGGGAAGAAGCAGCTTGATAGAGAAGAAGGAAAATGTTTCTAGAGAGGATGGAGGAGATCAAGGAAGCGGAGGAGATCAAGGAAGCAGAGGATGAAAATAGGGTACATTGCTACCAAGTTTACTAGGTCTGAAGAGATAAGAAAGGCAGATGGCGCTGGAGCGACGTGCGGCCGAGTGGTGCTAATGACCCGTGAAAGACAGATGGTGGCCGGCTGCGCGTGTGAACGCAAGCGCTAGGCCAGCCAGTAGCACTTTGAAAACTCACCTACTAAATGTCTTGTAGAGCAGCGCATGCGCTGACTCAGCGAGTCCTAAAAATATGGGATTTAATGAACATTTGTGTTAGTGCTCTCTTAGATTAGCCTTCTTACAGAAACCCATTTGTTTATTTTCTCTGTTAACAACCCTATAATGTAGAATATCTGAAAATGAAGTACTGTCATAATATGAGGGGTCAAATCAAATGATCTATTACTGATTCTATAGGTTAGTGATAGTAGGCAATTGCGAAATGTTGAATTCATGTTCTAGGACCATTTGAGGAAAAGGTTGTATAATATGACATGAGTGCAGACATTTTTTTAAATCCACCTACAACGTTGTCTGAGGAATTTTCCATCTACGTCCTGACATTGTGCATTATTTTTATTTTTTTTCCCATGCCCGTGGAAAAGTACCGAGTGGTTGCTAGAATAATTACACTGTTAATCATTTGTGCTTCTCTGAGATGGAAGGTCACACTGTTTTTTCCATTCGATTTGCAATTAGCGATGGTTTGTGATTACTTATCTTGAAAATGTAGTGTGGTTAGCTATTCTTTTTGTATGTATACCAGGTGGAAATTTCAAATGGATTAGAGGAGGAGAGTGAAGTCTGTAGACAGACTTGTTTGAAGTATAGTATAAATATGAAAGAAGAATTCTTTTAGCTGGTCATTACCTTCACGTAATAGGTTTTTCCTTGTTGGTTTTGCATCCGCTTAAGCGTGAATAAACTGATCTGTGTTACCTCCGACTACCTGTACTCCTTTGAATTTAAAGTGGCATTTTTCCAGAGCGCACAGGTGCCTTCTCCACAATCCCACCCCACCAGCAAAAATAAAGTAACATGATTTGGAGACGTGGCCAACGGTCAATAGGTCAAGGTTGAAAGAGTTTGTGAACCACTGCTCAAATGGTTCACTTCCTTTCTAAGCCAAAGCTCATCAAGCTCAATAATTCAACCTCAAACACAACTGCAGACTCACGAGGAGTCCCCGAAGGGTCAATCCTATCTCCTACCTTATTCAACCTTTATATGGAACCCCTTGTCATGGTCCTGAAGCAAGTTAAAATAGCTTACCATTTATATGCCGGCTACACCCACTCTACTCAATCTCAAAGACATCCAGCAGCTAAACACCATCAAGCCTGGCTGACAAACAACCACCTCAAACTCAACACCAGCAAAACTGAATTCCTTCTCATCCATCCCAAAGGGAAAACCTTTCCCCTAGACACCTGGCTCAACAACATCACGGCATTAAACTGCAAACTGACCATCTCCAGCCCTGGGGATTACTCTTGACTGCAACCTAAGCATAAAAGACCATATCAACGCCTCTGCAAAAAGCACTTTCTACACGCCGATTAACCTTGTAAAAGTTAAACCCATTATCCATATTGAAGACGTACAGACAGCGGTGCAATAACTAGTCCTACCCATCCTGGACTATGGAAGCGCAAACCCAAAATCATACCCAACCCCATTAAAAGCTACTCTCCACGCTGCGGCCAGACTTATATCAGGGGAAAAGCTCTTTGACCACATCACTCCCACTGTCAAGCAACTCAACTGGCAGCCAATCGAGGCAAGGGCAAGATTAAAAACTGCCTGCATAACTCACAAAGCGCTCTACAATGAATAACCAATCTACCTCACAAATAAATTATCAAAAGCTGGTCAAAAGAGAAGTCTACAAAGCTCAAACAGTTTACTCCTGATTCCACCAAAATTTAGGTGAGAACTCTTGCATCCGCTCCTGCTCTTGAAATGCTCCTAGAATCTGAAACTCCCTGCCATAGGACCAGCAGGAAAACCAATCCATCTCACATTTTAATTCAAGAAGAAACTGAAGCTTTTACTCTCCAACAAATGCTTAAATACATTGATGACCTGACTATCCTGTGGGCACAGGCTTCACACCCTCTAAATAAATCAGTGCAACACCACCCTGGGAAAAACTGTGCCTCTAATCTCCCTTGCCCGCACGAGGCCGTACCCAAGCTACCTCAGAACTACATCGTCCATCTCAAAGTTACTTTGTATTTTTCCTTTCAACTACCCCTCCGGAAGGTCGTACAATTGATGCAATGCACTGTACAGCAATAAAATAAATATACACATATATATTTGTTTTATGTGCACCTGTAATCTACCTCAAAATGTATTCAGCATCTTTCCCTAATGGTCTTATATACCTTGTCAGATACTGTCACCATGTATCCATATTTCACTCGAAAAAAGTATCTTACGTATTATGCAATATATGTATGCAGTGTCACTGTCTATCACTATGTAAATGTATTTACTTCAAACGTATCTCTGGTATTTGCTGCTTGTGTGAATCTCCGTGAAGCCCTCGGGTCAAGTCTGCGATATATGAAACTATAAATAAAATACACACACACACACACACACACACGAAAAAAACGTTACAGGTACGTTATAGTTAGACTCCTCCCCAACTGAAGGTGCAGCTTTGCAAAAGTTTTTAAGTGAGGCAGAGGCATCAGGATAATCTACTTTGATTCCCATGAGGAGATGTGTGTTTTCCAATGTGTGTGTAATGGGGGGCAGGGGGGATAGTCATCCATGCACTCCCGCCCACACCTCAACACCACTGCATAAGGGAGGCAATGTTCATTTATACCAAAGCCTTTCTTCAAATATATATCAGCTATGCACTTTCAAAGTAGCAGCCTACCAGAGAAATGCAGAGAGGAGAGGATGTGGTGTTATAACCAGAGCTGCCGATTCCAGAGCTGGGAAACCAGGTTTGAGGCTCAGGCTGAACATCCTCGTGATTTTGAGCAAATCACTTAATATCCCTGTGTTTTTGTGTAATGTAACTGGTGCTCATGTAAAGACCTCCAATACCATTGGGTCGGGTTTGCGCTATAAAGAAACTGCAAAAGAAAGATACAGGAGGGGCAGGAGAGAGGCAGACCTTACTGTCCTTTTATAGAGGGTATGGCCGAAGAATGTTAAATAGTACTTGGAGCAACAGGTATGAGAGTACGTACCTTTAGAGGTGCGCCCAATGGGAAGCCCACTGTTCCAGGTACACAGCAGAGCACGCAGCTTTCCACAGCATGGTGGAGGCATACTTGCGAGTATGGCTGCATGTAGAAAAGCTTTCAAATATATCAATACACACACACACACACACACACTCCAAACCACTGCACTGCAAGCACGCGCACACTCTTTCCGGGGTAAATTACTTCCACAAAGCCATAAATTCAGATGCTTGGAAAAGTTCTTTTATTTTCTCATCACAAGCCGGAAAACCCAACGCGTTTCGGCGTAACAACGCCTTGATCACGGGTACGTTTTTTGTTTTTACTTTCAGTACATATACAAACAGTGACAAATCACGTGCAACGTGCCTTCAGTGAAACTGACAACGGACTATAAATTGAGCACAAAGACCTTACAATTGTCGGCCATGATGTAATGTGTATTCTTTTACATCTGCTAATGTTAAATAACAGTTTATTTATATAACATTTCCTTAAATTATTCCATAATTGTTCGTTTCACTTTATATCATGCATAAAGCTTCTAATGCGTACATGCATAGAGGATGAATTTTCCACTAGGATTATATTTCAAATTGCATATATTCTCCATTCATTTGTTTGGAGTTATGAATAGACATGACAATGTTGGCTGTGGGAGTAATGTTTCTGCTTCCTAAAACATATTGATGTGGAAAAGAATTGCCATCTAATTATATCAATAGAGATTGTTATTGTGGCATTTTTCTAGGTTCATAAATTGCAGTAATCACAAATTGTTTACACTAGAAAACAATGTCATACTATGTCAACGAAATAGAAAATGTGACACTGTCTCCTGAAAGAGATATCCCAAGTTTCTCCGTAATCTTTTTATTCCATTTTATAGCTGCAAAAAAAAACTGCTTTTTGCGCTAGGTTTTGTTATGACTGGATATTGAGAAAAATATATAAGTGATTAAAATATTGATTCCCTTTGTATCAGTATCCAATGAAATGTAATAATTTTAGGAAATGTTATATAAATAAACTGTTATTTAACATTAGCAGATGTAAAAGAATACACATTACATCATGGCTGAAAATTGGAAGGTCTTTGTGCTCAATTTATAGTCCATTGTCAAGTTTCACTGAAGGCACGTTGCACGTGATTTGTCACTGTTTCTATATATGCTGAAAGTAAAAACAACAACAAAAAAACGTACCCATGCTAAATGCGTTGTTACGCCGAAACGCGTTGGGTTTTCCGACTTGTGATGAGAAAATGAAAGAACTTTTCCAAGCATCTGGATTTATGGCTTCGTGGAAGTAATTTACCCCGGAAAGAGTGTGCGCGCGCTTACAGTGCAGTGGTTTGGAGTTTTACGAGGTTTCCTCGAACCTCGGCGTGCACCGCTGCATTGTTGTCCCGGCTGTTTCAAACGAGGCAGTGGCAAGGTATATGTATATATAGATTCTTTTTTTTTCTTTTTTTTTTTAGTTAAATAGTGCCTATGCTACAGAACAGAGAAGTGCTAGAACCAGTACTGTATCGCAATACTACGGGACAGACCAGTGCTATAATTCAAACGTCTACCCACATAAGAATGGTAAATCTCATTTACCCTAGGGCAACCAACTCGTCCTGGGAAGACAATGAATGTCTTAATACTGCCCTCACACACTTTGCAGTGTCATGCTTCATCATAGGGCCGCATCATACATCCAGGTGCAGACCAACACTCTGGATGGAGCGCAATTTTTTTTTTAGAAGAACAGTGGTGAGGGTAGAGAAAATTAGGAGGAACACAAAACACAACGTAACAAACAGACAAAACTTGAAGGAGAAATCTGTTCCCCCTCAGAAAAGGGACCAAAAAGTGCAGATACATATAGTTAAGACTTCCTAGGGGTCAACACTCAATTGTTTTATTCCCGTTGACCTCTGGAAGGATTAAAACATAAGAGATGCGATAGACAGGGGAGGTAAATACCCCTATAACCCCACTGAAGATACCAACAAGTTTCTGTCAATATTATGCACCCACCCGAGTCGCTATGGCATTCATCAGGGTGTTGGTCCCTAAAATGTTTTAGTCTCCACCCCAAGTCGGGTGTTTACCTTCTTACTTTAGTGCGTAGGACAATGTCCAGTTGTCAGATACTCTGGAAATTTCCGAGAGGGAATCTATTTAAGAGTTCACAAGAATTTCTCTGAACCCGGGACCTTTACGTGACTGTGCTCTTGTAGTCACACTTACTCCAAAGAGGCACTGTCAGTTATGTCCTCACGCCGGTCCTCCGTCAAACGGTGCCTCTTTGGAGTAAGTGTGAATACAAGAGCACAGTCCCGCAAAGGAGGGACAGTCAAATAGGAAAGGAGAAGGAACCCCTTTAGGAATAACGGGCATGAAGAGACACAAGAGCACACCATGTAGAGGGAGCATGGAGAGGTGCTGTAGAGGGGCATAACACGAAGAAAGTTTAGTGTTGAATACAGGAGACAGAAGAGGCATAGAAAGAGTACAGTAGCAAAGGAGAGGCTCAATATAGACAGGATGTCAGGGAGAAGTGTTCTTGTGTGCCACAATATTGGGAGAGATCAAGAACAAGGTGCACAGGTAAGTACAATAAAGAGGATGATAGGGAAAGAGGACTAGAGCGATACCGCAGATGAGAGGCTGTGGAAAAATAGTCCAGTGCTACAAGAGAAGCTCAACACAAAGAGGGCACAAAGGGAGCTCGGGACAGGGAAATGTAGCATTGGAGAATATAGACGGCAGAAAACTTGTTTTGCCAAAAGGTAGGCTACCAAAATTTACACCATACCCAAATATGTTCTTGCAAATATACATCTGCCTGCACCTACACACTATCCAGCACTTGCCCCCAAATACACTAGTATAACTTGGCCCTAAAACATGTGAGGAATGTGTTTTGCTGCGTTGAGTGATTGAATACAATTTCGACATTTTTGTTAATTGATGATTATGCAAGATTCAGATTTTGATACTCCGTGATTTGGATCTGTGTTTTCAGTTTGTTTTCAAATGGAACCTAGAGAACACCAGGGACGGCTGTACATGCAGAGGCTCAGTACAATGGGGCAGGGTT